>NW_026562644.1:0-78887 GCF_027474105.1 Poeciliopsis prolifica
TTTCTATTGAGATTGAATTATGGAACAGGCTTCATTTTATGATTCTCATTATGATTTTCACTAACTTTCAATAGCTTTGTTATTAATTTCATTCCAATACTCAAAGCATTATGGAAGAATATATGTTACAAATGCTATTTGAAAACAGCCTGCTACATAATATTTTAGTAAAGCAGCTGGACTTAAAACTTTGAATTAATCTTAACTCTGTGTATATCCATTTTTAAATGTTTTCTAATGACCTGTTTAAAAGATACAAGAGAGAGAATACAGCATAAATATACCTGAAAACACCTTAAGAAATACTGTATCCTATCTTACAGCATAATTAGCCACTATTTGTAAAGAAAACTAGCCAGGGAAAATTATCCATAAACATAAGCAGATATTTTTTTAAGACTTTCCTTTTAGATTTGAAAATAATTAAACTAAGTGCTTTCCATTAAGCTTCGCAAAAACACGCCGTGCCAAACTAACCTATTAAACCTTCGAGATTACTTTACGGCTCTGCTGCTGTCTCGGCAGGGCTCAGTTGTGTGTGTGTGTGTGTGTGTGTGTGTGTTGTGTGTGTGTGTGCATGTGTGTGTGTGTGTTGTGTTTTTCTCTCCAGCAGCCGCCATTCAACTTTTCATCACACAGCTGCCATAATTTTAAAACTGCAGCTCAAGTTCATAGAATATCTGATAAGTCAAAGCTCAGTGGTGTCCTGAAGTCTGTGATCAGGAGTCGATGTTTTAGGTCTCTTTCTGACTCACCACCTGAATCCACTGATGGTTCATTAGCATTACTCTGCAGAGCTTGGACGTTTGACGTCACACCATTTGAGTCAGCTGTGTCGGAGCTGGAGTAAAGTTTTTATTTTCATTTCTGACCTTGCAGACACCTTTCCAGTTTTTATTCTCACATGAACTTCACGCCACCCTTATAATTATTTCAGAAAGTCTTCTGACCTTTGTGTCTTTGGTGTCACATTCCTGTATGGCAACCAGAATTCTGGTGTTGGGATGAAGTGTTTTTTTTTTTAGCAGTATTGAAATTATATTATTTCGTAAAGCTGCAATGGAGACACTTTTTTTTCCCCTTCACACGAGTCTCACGATCAACGACCTGGACTGAAAACGGCAAGAAAAAGACAGGAAGTGGTAGGAGGACGATGGTGCAGCATGTTCTTTTGAATCGCTTCTCACGTGTGATTTTAATTGCATTAAAAAAGAAATAAATATTAAAACACAAACATTGTTTTTTTTTTTCTTATTATCGGCCCACTTTTATATGTGGGGAAAAAAAAATGAACACAGATTTTAGTGTCGTCATGTATATTTCAAGATAAAATCGTAGCATGATTACTCAAGTTTACTACAGTGTGACAAAGCCTATGCTAATCCTAAGAGTTAGGACGGTTTAATGTCAAAATATGAAGTGGATTCAAAAAGTTTAACACTTCCCAATTAACCATTTTCATTATTACACATTTCTTTAAAATGTAATAGAGACACGAGGTAGAGTGTCATTAAGAACAAGATGTTTGAGACAAAAACGTACAATTCATCCAACAAATTAACTAAAGAAATCAATGTAAACAAACAACATACAAGACGCAAGACCTGACAAGGACCTGACGAGGAACTAGGAACACAGGCGAGTATAAATACATAAGGAGACATCAGGAGAAACAAGAGACAAACGTCACTAATCGAGGGGTACAACATAGAAACTCCACAAAACACAGAAACCAAAATAAACACGCAGAAAACCTCAAATTACTACAAGATGTCAGCTTTTTGTGACTTAAAATCAAGAACGAAACATTTCCAGAACTATTTCTACATGAAAATGTCACATTATATAAACATTGACTGGAAACCCAACAATCTGGTTGCATCAGTGCACAAACACTTAACCTAATAATTTGTCGTGTGTTATGCATGCTGCATAATCAGACCACAGTGAAAAAAAAAGCAAATCATTCAAGTCAATATTTAATATGACATTCTCGCTTACGAAGAGTGGATTTAAACCTCCCCCTGAAGCAATGAGTGAAATCCTTTAGTGTTTGTTGAGTGGTGCAGCGAAGAATACATTTTATCTACAGCAATAAATATCCCCTGTAGGAAGAAACACACTAATTAAACCTGACAGTGTGAGTATTACGCGTGTCAGTCCAGTCAGGAGCTGTTTATCTGATGCATATATGGAGATGAATTGCAGTTTGTCTGACTAAATATGAAATTATCTTGCAAACTTGAATCAGTGATGAAATTTAACCAAGATGTGTTCGTTCTAAAAGAAACATAAAAGACAGAATCTACAACTGAGGCGGATAAATTTTAAATGAACTAATCTATTGGTTTTATCAGTGCCCTACAAGGAAGGACAACTTTATTTCTGCAGGTATAATACAATTTCATTTGACGGCTGTGTTTTATAGATTTAATCTGATATATTTTACAATATTTTCTTCAATACGCTGAAGCAAGTAAATGGTCTTTTATTATGATGTAGCAGCTATCTTTCCATTTCTATAATGGCTGTGTAAATCTTTATGCTTGTGATTTTGGATTACATTTTGTACCTGCTGCAGCGTGACGTTGTCCCGGTCCATTAGCCACGTTGTCCACGCTGATCCACTGCAAAGCCTGCAGCAGGGCTGGCCTAAGACTTGTGCACAATCTGTTGCAAACTCTCTTTGTCCAAGCAAAACAACCTTTAGCACATGCAGGACATGTTCTGCAACAGGAGCTTCTCCGCGAACAACCATGTCCTGTACGAACACAGGCGAAACAGTAGAAGCATCACCTTTAAAAAATAACTACAGTAAAAAAAGAAGTTACAATAGAACCTCGGGAAAACAGGATAGATTTTAAATGCTAATTTTAAGGTTTACAAATTTCTAAATTGTAGCAATAATTTGTTGATCTCACCAAAAGGGTCAGCATCACATTTGGGTATTTCTCCATCAGAGCCAGCAGCTCTGAGGTTTCCCAGTCTGGTTCCTCATTCTGCTCCTGCTGATGTGTTTGGCTTCCTGTGTTTACATTACTCTCCTGCACACCTGCCTGCAGGCAGGAGTAACAGACAATAAAACTTTTCATTATTCTGATCGCAAGATCTGGAAAGAAATTAAGGTTAATAACTGTTAAGGTTATTTTATTATTAGTTACAATGCAGAGTATGACTGAAACGATTAATTGGATTAATCGTGATTAATCAGTAATTCAAAATAATCGTAAACTAATTTTACGATTAAACGTTAACTGAAGTATACATACTTAAAAACCCCCAACACTCTCAGACCAGTAATTCAGCCAAAACTGTACCAAAAATAAGTCACATTTTTCAATTCAAGGTGAAAATAAAACCTCTGTCTGTAAATACATTGTACCCAAAATTCAAAGTGGATGCAGTTTTAGCTTCACCCGGTACACATTCAGCAAAAATAAACACAAAACAGTTCTTTAAATGTCATGTGAGTTAATATATATTTTCCCATTTATCCATAACAAATAGAACTTTCAATATCTAACAAGTTATTTTCACAATTTACCATCTATTAAAAAAGTGCCTCTCAGATTAATTTCACTCCCTGCTAAGGCGGGAGTGAAATTACCGTAATTACCTGAAATTGGCTATAAAGTGCAAAGTCTCCCCTTTCAGAAACCGGTGAAATTTTTCAGAGTGTGAAATGTGTGACGGAGTTACGGTACTGAAAATTTGGCTGGACTGCCGTAGTACTTAAAGGTTTAAAAGCTTAAATGACAAATCTGCAGAATGTACAGATTTTTTTTTTCTAATTAATAAAAAAGCCATCGATAGATCAATCGCTAACTAAACAATCACTAATTAAATCGTGAGTTGCAGGTGTAAGATTGTGTATGTACCAGGTCCTGCCTTGCTCCTGTCTGCGATTTCTTGGCCAACCAGAGCTCTAAGACCAGGGCTCCAAACTTCTGCGCTAGCTCTGGATAGCGCCAGATGAAGTGGAGCAGTGCAGGGTGGTGGCTGTAGAGGGAGGCGAAGCTCTGGCAGGACGACAGCGCTTTGCTAACGCAGTTCAGATGAGCCTAAAAAAGACCAGCAAAAAGAAGCACGATGAAAGCGAAGGGCTTTCTTCTAGATAAATATACAAAGCAGGGAGATTGCTTTTAAACCGAGCTGAGTCAGAGCAACCTAATTTAATATCTACCCTGTTGATATGACATAATCTAATCTTTCAGAAAATATTTACCTCTGAGCACTTTCAGAAAAGCTGTTTAATGCTCTTTGAAATAAAGCAGCACACATTTCCAGATAATGTTATTTGTTCTGCTTAGCATTAGATAAAATATATTAAAGATTAAGACGGGTGCCGGATCATGGAAAGCACGAGGAGATTTTTGTGCATAAAGACGGATAACGCCCGTTAATCTTGGATTATAAGCGTCCCGTGACTTCCACTTTAATGATTTTTACATTAAATCTCAGAGAGAGAGAGAGAGAGAGAGAGAGAGAGCTTCTGCTGATCTTTGCCTCTGTGCGCAGAAAATCCATCAGTCTGGGTACTGTCGTACTGATAAAACCCGGACACAATAAGACAGCGCTGGCTGCCATTAAAGCTTTCACGAAGAAAGCAGAGTGATTAAATATTTTCCTTAGAATGTGAAAGCTGAGTCAGTGAAGAAAAAAAAAAAAAAAAAAGGAGTCTATTTATAGCTCAGACTATTTGACATGGCTAGAAAATGCAATTGTTAGGGTGGAATAAGTAGTATTCTGGAAATAATTGCTTTAGAGTCTGTAGTGCCTTAAAGAGAGCGCGTTATGAAATCTCTACTGCTTTGGTTGATATCACACATTTGAACGTCTGAATCAATTCAAGTTGACAGCTCTATCGTTCTACGTTTGAATGAACTGTTCATCATCTCTGGAGAAAAATCAATCATTCTCAAATTCACAACGAAGAAATCCAGCCTCTTCAGAAAATTTGCATTTACAGTGCCTTTAAAAAGTATTTACACCCTTGGGTGTTTTATCGTCGGATTTTAGCGGTGCTAGGATTTTTCTTTTTGGTAAAAAACCACAAGTTGGTGGTCAGAGGAGACGTGGCATCTTTTCAGTTATTGTAGTGACAAGTCTCTTGTACTTGGGAGCGAAGCATATAAACACAGAAATAGTGGTCAGTGATTTTAGAGAAGACTTTTGGATTCAATTCGAAGGACAAACTTAAATTTTTATTATCCGAGCAATACCGGTGAGGGCTCTGATACATGCAAACAAGCTCGTTAGTGCTGTTTGCAAACCGCCGCGTTGCCAGAGACGTGTTTTCCGTTTTGCGAAACACACAAATTTAAAAATGGCTGAAAAACAACCTCATCCTGACGCAAAAACCTTTTATCAAAAATATAACTTTGCTTTCTTTTTTTTAATTTGATTGTGTTTTGGGGCGCAGCAGTGGCAAATTTATTTTTACGATTCCAATTTGCGCAATTGTATCGTCACTGGCAACAAAAGTAGTGAGATATTTTTGACCCTCTGCACTCCGACTTCAGCTCAAGGACACAAATAAATTACTGTAACAAAAATTAAATAAAACAAAAAATCTTACCAGAACAGCTGAATTTGGTTTAATGCTATGCTGCTGATAGAAGGTGAGGACTGGAGATAAACGCTCAACTCAAAACTCAAACTTTGCATCTAAAAATCAGTAAAAATACATGCAATGTTTTCTTCTGAACACATTAAATGTATAAACATTAAATAATTCAGCAAATATAAATGTTTTTTCACATCTGAGGACCCGCACATTTGCGTTCGAGAGCCTGAAGCCTCGTTTCCTCAACATTGAGGGCATTATTAAACAGGGTGCAACAAAGCCAAACAGTAAAGTTGATGAAGTTGTGCATTGCAGCTGACACAGAGCAACGGTGTGTCCTTCTCTGTTTGGTGAGCTGATCAGAGTTACCCCGTCGAGACTCGGGCTCCTGTCTTGGGTCACTGCCAGCAAGTAGAGGGCAGAGCGGAGAACAGAGCGGGGAAGGACGCAGTCGCCTTGCTCCTGCACCGACTGCAGCAGCACCACCACACTGGAGAACACGGCCTGGTCTGGGAGCAGCCTGGGGGTCACAAACAAAGCAATGTCACGACCTACCAACTCACAGGATCACAAATACATCCTCTATTTGGACTTTTAGAAGATTACAGGTGTGTGAAAAGGCTACAAAAGTTCTTCTCTACTGGTTTCTATAAGACAGAAACACACAAAGACACATCCAGGTAGGAAGACTTTAGACACTCTAATCTGTAAGCAGAGACAGAATCAACTTTCAGCCTCCCGATAAAATGTAGATCTACTTGTAAATCTTGGTGAGATCACAAAAAAGGCAAGGAGAGGCTTTTATTGCTCTACCCTGGAGGGAAAGCTTACCCACGGATCAACAGAAAGGCAGATAAAACTTTTAAGTAGACAAACAAACATTTCTGAGAGCCATAAAATATCTATTTGAAAACACAGTGAGTGCGCCGTAGGAGCCTGGCAGAAATATAAACCTGAACAGACACATCGTGACGGACGGTTTTATTTCTCACCGTGCTCTGTTAAAACTCCACCTTGAGAATGTCAACCATGCAAATGACTTTTAAGAGAGTGCAGCCTGAAATACAGCAACACTGAATTACAATTGAAGCAAAGCTGATAAACAACATTTACGCTTTTTACACTGCCTTACAAACCTATGTCCACTCTGTGCCTTTTTAAAAATTTCATCACGTTAAGACAAATATTGTAAAGAAACCTGAGGTGACAAACCAACATGAAGCTGTTTACATATCTAATGTCATGCAAAACTTTGATACATCGCTCATGTTAAAAAAAATAAATTGCAATTTGTGGTGTTTCCATGAAATAAGAAACACAATTAAAATCATATGTGATTAAGTTTGTTCACGTGATAAGACATGCCGCGGCACGATAATCCAACAACTTCCTGTTGTCTTCTGCATAGTTTGGCAACATTCGGTTGTTGATCATGACTTGTGTGATGTGAATAAACTGTTTCCTTTGCACTTTTGTGAAATAAATCAATTTTGATTTAGCCAAAAAAAAAACAAAACAAAAAAATCACCTCATCCCAGCGCCAGAACCAAAAAAATAGTTTTTTTTTTTCAAAATTGGTTTTTCTCCATGAAGCGAATATGAAATCTCAATCTATGCAAATTTATGGTCATTTTGAAACGCAGCTTGTGAGGAAAATTAAAGTTTCTTGTTTTTTTCTTTAATAATTAAAATGTCTGAGATGTTCAGTGTCCAGTTGAACTCACCTCTCTTTTACTCTGGTACCTCAAAATTATTCATAGAATCAGTCAGGGCATAATTTAACTTCAATTTCCAAATATCTGCTCTGTGAAGCTATTTGCTAATGAATATTAGTCAACAAATAGCATCATGAAGATCAAAGAAACGCAGCAGACAGGTCGAGGAGAACGTGTTAAAGAAGTTAGGTAGGTTATAAAACATCATCCCAGACTTTGAACATCGCTCAATAGTGCGTTATCTCACAAACTGAGAAAAACATCTTGAACCAGAAGCAGCAGAGTTCCATGAAAAAATAAATAAATACACAGAAAAACTTGTAAAATAAAAACCATATCGAAGCTTCCCAAAAGGTATTCGTGGAGATAAATATTAAAGGCCTAAGTTTGAATTTATGGGGCACATTCAGCAACATTAAAGTTTCTGTAACTTAAAAGTTCTGACAATAAACTACAGCAAAGATGAATGTTTTTCCACTGGCACCGAGCAGAACAAAGTTTGGTGACACTGTACTTTTCCAATTGATTCCCGCAGCACAGTTAATATAGTTCTCCCCAGAGAAACTTGGCAGCCAGTAAATGACTTTCCTGATCAAAGACTCCTTTTGTAGCAGTGCAGATACACTGCATGCAGCTACAGGCGTCCAGTCCGGACTTCCATTGCGTTTCTTATTAAAGTACTCTCCACAAGCGACTCGATAAGAATGGCGGTTTTCACTGTACACTGAAATAATTATTTCTTCGTGACATTTAAATAAAACACAAGGCGCTTTGCGCTGCAGATTGTGTGTGGATTACGTTCTGGAGTGGAAACTGTATAGCAACCTGAAGAAACAGCTTGCAACATGTGGTAAGAATGTCTCAATCTTCTCCTTGGAGACAATTTTCAAGGAGAGAAAAGCTTTGTGACGCAAGAAGAAAGATTTTCTATTGAGAAAAAAAAAAACAACCTCTCCCACCATGTAAAAGAAGATATAGCTCAATAGATTCAAAAACAATGTGTTACAGCTTCAGTTTACAAGAAAACTTAATTTGTTTCTTTTATTCTGCACTCCGCAAGGACGGGGAAGAAGAAAGCGCTCCTGAATAAAATGCTATCACACATCCCCAAAGTGTTTCCAAAACACGATTAAAGCCATAAATGATTTAGTTTGTTTTACGGTTTCATTGCTTGCAGGTATTTGCTGTAGTCGATACCATAAATAATTTTACCTGTCTCCTTGCTTCAGAGCCAGGTAGAGCATCATCACCAGGCAGTACTGGGCGGCCGGTTCTTGATATTCACACAGCAGAGACGGCCAGTCTGACAGGTGACAGCACAGAGAGGAAAGGTTGCACTGCAGAAGAGTTTCCACCTCCTCAAAATCTGGGGATGAGGAATAAAAAAACCACAACAAATTCTCATGACCAAATAAAAACAAACAAAAAACTTTTTGTGAGTGTAAATAGAGGCCTATTCACTACAGATTCAGTGTCTTATTGCCACGACTGGCACTGCTAAAGTCCTGGGTAGGAAAACCTTGAGGGGTTGTGCTGATTTGTCACTTTTCCAATACCTTCTGGCAAAACCATAAATGAGGTCAATATCTGTCTCTTTAGAGAACAATGCTGTCATGGATGTGTGAAATCAATATCTGTATCGCAGAGGAACCGTAACGTGAGCCGTCAGCGTTGGTACCTGGAGAGACGGTTTGGCGAGAGCTGAAAGAGCAGTAAACAATAGGTGCTTTAATGAAGGCAACATACGGCGGAAAGAGGAAAATTTGGACATTTTAAAGCTTTTAAACTCTTTTAAACACTTTCACCCAGTGTTTGTTGTCAATCAAAATGGATTTCTGCAAGATTTGCTACGTTCAATTAAGATCATTAAGATTTAGGTCTTAAAGTGATTTAAAAAAATAAAGACATCAACTTCTGAGTAATGAGATGATCTGACATTTGATTCCAGTCACCCTACCCAACTTTTTGTTAGGCTTCAGTCAACTACTAAAGACAAAGGTGTAAATATTTGCTTTTTGTGACGAGTGAACATGTTTTGGGACGCTGACAGAAATGTTTTGAGTTTAATTCCTTAAATAAACTATAAAAAGATAGTTTTGCAACCAAAATTTCTCCAAGTTTTGCACTTTTCAACAAGCAGCAGAAGTCAGGTAGGCAGGTAGCAGCTTTTGACCAATACTTTACTAAAACAACCTTTGATTAAGAGTCTTACATCTTAACTCAACAATATTAATCTAGAATTTCTTCAACTCAGATTATGAGGACACTTCATAATCTGATCTGAAGCTGCCTTCAGATGACTTCAAAGATTTTCTGTCAGATTTAATCTCTGGCCATGTCATCCCAAAACATTCATTTTCTTCTGGTGATGTCAAAATGTTACTGGTTTTGACACGAGCTCAAATGATGATGAACATAAAAATCCCTCTTCATCTTCAGGAAGCGCCGATGAATTAAGTAAAATTGAATCGTTGCTGCTGTTTTTGTGCCAAACATATATTTTTTGGAAATATAGTAAAAGGCTCGAGGTCAGTTTCATCAGATTCTAGCCGGAGGTTTTTGCAAAGATTTCAGGCAGTCCTGGATCTTTTCTGCTGATGAAAATGCTTGGTGCACATTAAAGGAGAATGCAGGAGGATGTGGTCACATGTAAAACAGGATAGTTGGTAATCAGAAATTCCTGCTGCTACTTCTGCGCTTCTGCCGGTCTCTTAGCAGTCTCCCTTACCAGTTTCAGCCTTCTAGTTTTATTAGTTATGGAGAACGGTACTTCCATGCAGGCGAGGTAAAGGAGATGAATCTGAAGTGGCTCTTACAAGATATTACAATGCTGCATCTCTCTCACGCTCCATAAAATAGGAAAAATACATTACGCTTTGCACGGTGTTGCATTTTTAGATGTATCCTGCACACTGCTCAAACCAAATAGCTGCAAAACACGCAGGATTCACACAGTCTGTGGAAACCTCTATTTTCAGAGAAAACCGAGCTTCAACTCTAATAAATCAACAAAAGCAAAAACAGATCAGATGTGATAAACTTAAATACTGCAGCTTTAGCAAAATGATCTAAATGAGGGAATGTCATGAAAGTTAAACTAATAAAACTGTCACATGTGAGACCAAAAAGACAGAATTAAAGGGTGTGAACATCGATGCCACCAGTTTTGTGTTTGTGCTTTTTGTTTACTTTCACACTTTGAGCATAATAATTTCAGTCAGACTCAGAAATAGTTACCTCTAAGCCAAGTTTAATATCTTTACTGAACATCTTAATAGTTTGATATTGTTTTTGTTATTGCCTCTTGTATATACATAGCAAAATGTTACTTATGTATTTATAAAAGATTTTCCGTACCTACACCAGTAAAACTTGAACGTCCGTATACGTACATGCAGCCACACTTATGATCTTCTGTATTCTTTCTGTTTATGTGCAACGACTTTTCACTGCCAAAACAAATGTCACATTTCGTGTGAAAAAAGTGTTGAAAAGATTTACCAAGATCCACGATTATAATATTAATAAAAAGGAACTTTAATAATCCCGCTTGAATAAGATCCTTTTAGGTGATTATCGGGTATTTGCTACTTTAAAATAGAGACCAAATCCACACATATGACCATATTGTTATATTTAAAATATATTTATTATTCCTTCCTTGAAACATCTAAGAAGTGGAGGTTTTAAGGGACGGTAATAGAAGGGCTTTTTGTTATTTATAAACCAGGTTTGAAAAAAGAAACAAATCTAGAAAAAAAGATTTTGCTAACATATGTCTTCTGGAAACCTACTTTAAACTGTGGTCATGTGTAATGATTTAGGTTATTCATAGCAACAAATATTTTCCCTACAGGGGTTCAAGCTTTCATAACCAGAAGGATGCAGAACAAACCTGCAGAAATATATGAGTGAATAAACTGACTGGAACAGCCAGAGTTTAACAAAAAAGAAAATTCATGATTTAGGATCTTGAGAAAAAGCCAAGGACTAAAAGTGCTTCATAAAAAATAAGGTGAAAAAAAGACAGATTGAACTTTTTTTTTTTTAGCAGAAAACGAGTTTCAGATAAAGGAACACAGAAAACCGAAGAGTTTTGATAATTGCAGAGAGAATGGAGTGAGACAAGTGCAGGAAAGGACAGAAGAAGAACAAGAGGAAGACTAAAAATAATGACAAACATGAATGAATGGATTCTAAAACAAAGGCAAGGAGGAAAAAGAAATCTGAATCATGGAGACTGAAGATGGTGCAGATAGCAGTGATAAAAATGTGGCAAGGCAGAAAATGGAGCAAACAAAACTCCAGTTCTCACTGCTTACACACACATACACACACACACACACACACACACACACACAACTCCAGACGTACATAACAGTGATGCATGCTTACTGATACACATCTTACATCTTATTGCTTGGAAGAAATAATATTTTACTGAACAGCGTAACACGTCCCCTGGGAGCTGCTGCAGTCACTGAGATGCTTTTGTACATTTTACTTTTCATTTGGCAGCAATGTGGAAAGTGTGAGAGCAGAAACAGTGATGACTTTGATTCTGTTTTGGTTCTCATTCTTATAGTTTGGACTTATGCTGTACAAAAGTATACAGATGTTTCAGAGCATGCTCACACATTCAATACATCCGCAGTTTCTGAATGTGACCTTGCTAACTTTAGCTGAGAGCAGCACCGACAGTTGGTTTGTGTTGGGGTTTTTTGACCATGATGCTCTTAACACACTTTCACTTCTTTTATGTTATGTACAGTGCCTTGCAAAAGTATGCAAACCTTTTAACCTTCTCCACATTTTGTCACAGAAGGAAATGGATACATTGTTTTCAAAACAGAAAATAAATAACTCTGAAAAGTGTGGCATGGATTCAACTTTAATGTTCTGGGGCCAATTGTCTCAGTAAGCAACACATCATCTAATCGCATGATAAATTAAAGCAAGCTCAATCTCCATTTGCATGATTTGTTGTTCTTCTCTTTCTACCCAAAAAAATGGATGACCAAGGACGTTGGTCTTTTTTGAAGGACAAATTTCTTTACAGAGACTTTGTAATTAATTTTATTTGATGTTTAATTTATTTATTTGGGATATTTAAAATGTCTTCCAGTGCCAGTGTTAAATGTTTATTAGGATTGAAAGTTTATTTATCTTTGACAATGTGTTCTGGCATCATTATGTCAGGTTGTGTAACCCCAGTGTGTCTTTAGCTTGTCCATATCTCCTGCAGTAAACTTTAATAAAGAAAAAACATGCTTTTTTCAGCAGTGGAGTTTTGCGCAGTGAGCTTACATAGAGGTAACTGTGTTTGAGGCCATCACTTGTCATGTCATTGGAGAAACTGACCCAGTTCCACGTCTTTCAGAAGCGTCTCTTCATGAAACTGTCTGTGAAAGTGTCTTCAGTCAGAGGCTTCTTCTAAGTAGTTGTAATACAGACCGCTACAGGAGATTTTTCCTGCCCACAGCCATCACTAACTCTTTAATTAAACAAGATTTAATTTTCCTCTGAGATCAATAAAGTATGTTTTAATTTGAATATCAAAGTTCTGTTTCAAACTCAACACCACCAAAACTATTTGCAGCTGTATAGCAGTTAAAGATGGTTCTACAAACCACTGAACTGGTGGAGGTAAAATGCACACGTTTTAAAAAAATTTTATTTGTAAGAAAAAAAAAAGTTCTTTTCCTTTCACCTCAAAGTTAGGCCCCATTTTGGTTTGGTCTACCACAGAAAATCTCAATGAAACAGTTAAATTTGTGGTTGCAGGCTGGCACATCATGGCAAAGTTCAAACGGTGTGAATATTTTTGCAAGGCGTTGCACCCGATCAGCCGCTACATTAGTGACAGCATCTACATTTACTTCACACTTTTCTTAAAATCTAAAAAAAAAAAACTCTTGCCCAACAAGCTGTAACTCTAGGCAACACACAGTAAAATCACCTTATTCTCAGTGGTTCCTAATTGACTTTGTGCACTGTGGTGCAACCATGTATGCAAGCTGTGTATACCATGACTGGAGCCACAGGGAGGGTCTGACTGGAAGAGTAGACACATGCTTAGTTTCTGCAGAAAGCCACAGCAAGTTGCGTTCAGATTTGGGTTCCTGCAACAATTCACAAAAGGGAGAAACGTTGACAAAACTCAGAATATAACCATGAATGCGTAAGATCACAGCAGAAACATTATCTCCTCTTAGGGAAGCTAAGAAATACATGTGCTCCCCATGAAAGGCTGGTCTATGGACGACTGAACTGTCAAACACAGGACAGGATGTGCTTTCACAACATGAAAGACAGACCGAGTGCAGTTCACTTTCATTACAGCTCAGAGCAGGGGGGCCTGAAGCCTTCTTCAACCACAACCACCATCGCACACAGCAGCACAAACGTGCAGCCTCAAACACGTGCAAATAACAGTCAATATGCTTTCATATAAGACAGAGAATGTTACACCTGCAGGTGCAACACATTTCTGAAAAAGATATTTCAGAATCCTCAGTCATGTTTCACAGTCTTGGTTTTTTTTCTTTTCTTTTTTTTTTTTTTTGCAATTGTGTCACTGAGTTCTGAATGAAGACACAGAACATGAACACCTCCACGTCTAAACGGCGTCGTTTTGTTAATTGCTGTTTATGAGCGTCCTTGTCTTTGTGTATTCTGTAGGTGTACCTGTTTCCTGCACAGAGGCTTTGTGCTCCACTGCCAGCCGATAGAAACCAGAAGACACTGGAGGGGAGAGAAGGTGAGGAGGGGAGCAATTATCCGACACAACGGTAATTATTCCAGGGACTCCAGGATGTCTTCTAGGACAATCCACAGCTTGAGTCTTTATGTTTTACTTCCTGTGAGACAGAATGTCTTCTACCTCGTTGTGTTTAACTTGCAAGCAAGAAAACAAGTTCATCCACTAACGCTTGTTTTTAAAGTGGGATTTGAATAATTCCTTAATTCCAATAAACTCTCATGAGGGCTGTTGAGTTTTAGTCAATTGTAATTTGAAGCCAAACCTTGTTCAGTATATGTTTTTTCTGAAGTACTTAATCATAAATACCTTACAGGAATGTTTCAGTTTTATTTTCTTAACATAATTATTATTATAATTAAGGAATATAAGGAATTATTATTCCTTCTAATTAGGTTGTTTGCTGCCTGTAAGTGAAATAATGCGGCCAGCATACGGCATACGTAGATTTCAGAAATAAAAAAAAGCCAATGGAAGAAGCAATATTGAACTAAATTTGACATGTAATGAAATGTAATTTGAAAACTTGTGTGAGAAATCTGAGTTTATTTAAGATTAACTGATGCCTAAAATTGGGATGATTAAATTTGATGCTTTTGAAAGCCCAGAGGAGACCCGGAAGGATTTGGGTAAAACTGCTCTGGGTCTCATAATTGAAGTGCATCTTTATATTTATTGAGACATACCCAACAGACTCGCAATAACAAAATGAAAATGCTACAGAGTGGTTTCAACATGCTCTGTTAAGGGTTTTTTCCTTTTTCTTTCGTTTTATGGAAATGTTTTACATCAATCCTGCAGAACACGGTTGCTTTTTCTCTGCATTGTTTTATTCAAAGCTGGCTTTCTGGTGACCAACTTCTCCTTAATAATCAAGTCTGATTGTATTCATTGACAGCTTAGTTTGAATTTCTTTTTAGGTTTTGATGAAATCAGGTCAGCAGTAACTACTAAGGTTTCTGCCTTAACCTTAAAAACATACAGTAAGTATTCGCTTGATATTACGTTACTGTGTCTATTTTTATTTAATTACTATTTTGCAGAAATTAGTTTTCACCTTCAAATTATAGTGTTTTTGGTGTAATTTATTTTGTCAAAAAAGCCAAATTGAGTTTATCATGATTTGTTTGTAAAAGCAATAAAAAGAAAAAAATCCATGGTGGTGATTTTTTTTTAAAATAGGCACTAAATAAATCATGTTACATGTCAAAGGTCAGCACTACTTTAACATCCTTCACATTATAGTGATTTTTTTCTAACTTTTCATAAAGTTAAAACTACCTCAAAGCTACTTGAAAAGAAAATATTTGTCTGAAAAACAGCAACATTTCACATTTACTGCAGAGAGTTATTAAAGCTCACCCAGTTTTTTTGCAAACTGTGGCATCAGAGATGGAAGAAGGACAAACTGCGAGCAAAGGATGGAGTAGAGCGACTCCAGAATCTGGGCGCTCGGCGGACCATCGCATGTCCTCTGTGGGGTGAAACACAAAAAGGGTCCAAGAACACAATTAGTTACAACCCAGACATTGATAAACATTCACAAGCTTCCATGTTTTATAAATAAGGCTGAGATCTAGAAATGAACCAATTAGGCTGCTGCTGGTCAGCATGGATTTGCCGTGACCTTTAATATTTCACCTGCTGATTCCAATTCTGATTAGTTTTTATAAGAACTATAAAGCAGAAATGGAAGGCAGAGCAACACATTGCTTTGATTGTTTTTATTCAACAAAAAACAAGAGAGCTGCATTTAGACAGAAAGTAATGAGAGTAGCCCTGTCATAATGACAGACTGATAAATTGTCCAAGAAGTTACTGCAATAACCAATTGTCATTTTGAGACCATTTCAAAGTAATATAATGGTAATGAACTATAATGCAAATAAACTCTCTCAAAAATTAATATAAATTCTAATGAATATTTAACGCTGGAACAGGAAGACATTTTGAATATCAAAATAAACAAAACAGAAACAACTAATATAATGAGTTATGAAGTCTCCATAAACAAAATTCTTTTGACAAAAAAAAAAAAGGTTTTAGTTTAAATAAAAATAGAATATATTTTATTGTCTCTTAGAGGAAACCAATGCACCAGAGTGACGACTTTCGTCATCCAGTTTTTAGTAGAAAGAGAGAGAAAAACAATCATGCAAATGAAAATTAGAGCTCGTTTTAATTTATTATGCAATTAGCTGATTTATTGTTTATTGTGACAAGCCGGGATGAGAGTTTTTAGTGATGATGCATGGATGAACTGGGAAAAACCAGCTGATTATCAAACCCTAACAAGGGAAATCTCCTGCAGATAAACTGGTGCATGTGGTGTTGTGTTTTTGCCATGCCATTTTTCACAATTTCTGCACACATTTCCAAATCTATAATACTGCAAACATTTTTTTTACAAATTGTCACAAAGTTTGAGTTCCATCATTCAGACATCAGCTCTGTAACTTTGGGCCTT
Source organism: Poeciliopsis prolifica (assembly GCF_027474105.1). Classification (NCBI taxonomy): domain Eukaryota; kingdom Metazoa; phylum Chordata; class Actinopteri; order Cyprinodontiformes; family Poeciliidae; genus Poeciliopsis; species Poeciliopsis prolifica. The sequence goes on from NW_026562644.1 coordinate 16,509, forward strand.
ACCAGCACGGTTGGTATCCACACAGAGTCGCAGCAGCGCAGCAGACACTGGCAGACGGACTCCAGTGGATCCTGAGCGCCGCTGTGTTTATACGGGGCTGTGAACGGGTTCTTCGTCAGAGCCGGCTCTGACGCACACTCCTCTGCGAGCCTTCAATGTAAACAAGACTTTTGTTTAAACGAAGACACAAAGCACAGCTTGCACACAGGAACAAAGCAGAGGATGAGACTCAGAAAACGCAAATGATGCACAGAAAAATACCACATTGTTATATTTTCCTTTCCAATTTTACTAAAAAGAAAGAGACCTTTACGCTAAGAACTATTTGATCTAGTTCAATATAAACTCTAATAACACGTTTCACTCGTTATTTCTAAATTAGAAACATTCACTAGAGAGTTTCATTTGAACAAACTGATGCCTACTTGTTAAATTACTGGCAGAGATCTGCACTAATTATTTTACTGAGTTCATTGAGCCATTTGTTACCTGCAGGCTGCCTGGAAACAGATCAGAGCTTGGAGCAGAAATCCTTTGGACCGAAAGGTCTGGCTGCTGGAATCCGAACTTTGTTTGTTTCCCTGTAAGATAAAACAGAGCTGGGTTAAAACAAAAAATAGAGACTGTAAAACTCAAAAAGAAAGAGCTTTAACCAATATTAATTATTATTATGTCTGACCGTATTGCATAGAAAAAAGAAATATTGATATTCTGTGTTATTTAAGTCTGTATTAGTAAAAAAGAAAAACTTTTTTTTACAGAGTTCTGATTGAAAATCAGTTCATTTTTCACTTCCTAACCTGACACAAGCGTTCATCAGGTTTACGGAAAATGTTCTGGAGGAGAGAAAACACCTTGATGGCTCAGGGGTCAAAGGGCAAACTGGTTCAAGGTGGAGAGAAATGCAGCAGTAGCTTAAATATCCACTAATTACAACCAAAGAATGAAGAGTACAGTTTAATGAATACGCAGTAAGTCAAACCTCGAAGCAAAAGGGCTTATGCAGTTTGCACAAGTACAAACTGGAAAAACGTTGCTTTGTCCGCAGAGTTTTGGTGTCACGTTTACGATACTCAGATGCCAGAACGTTTTATTTATCTCTGCAGCGTAACTTGTCAGGCTCCTCACAACCACCAGACGTCCTCATTGCTTTTTCTGTGCCTGCCACACCCACCTCACCTGACGCCAGATCAGGTGAGGTGGGTTGAGGACTTTTTCACAACTTTCCTTTTTATTTCTGTCTCCTCGTTTCTGGATGTAGTCCAGCACATTCCTGCCTGACTGCATTTAGACATGTAAAATCTCTAAGTGCTAAAAAAAAATTTATTTGTATTTACGACAAACTCATATATATGCAGTGTGTTGTTTTTGTAGAGATTATTGCATCCTGAGTTCAGCTATTTTTACCCAGTCGAACAAACTATTGCTTGTGTGAGAAAACGTGATTTATCCTTTAGCATCCTCGAAAACAAGGCAATACCACAGCGAGACTTATTTTCAATAAAAAAGTGTGATATGTTGTGGGTTGGCAACGTAGCAATAAAACTATTTATTTAAACAGATGTTTTACTTCCCAATAAGATAAGTAACTAAGGCAACCAATACTTGCTGCATAACAAGCTTTGAGGCATGTCACTGCAGTTGGCAAAATTATATTTTATATTTTTTATTTAGTTTTTCTGATAAGCTAAAAAAATACATAAACCTTGTAGAGGCAAACACAGACGACTAGGCAACCAAAAACACCTGCTGTTGCATTTTTAAATGTGAATATAATGGATACAGTTTTATTTGATCAAGTACCTTTAAAAAAAAAACAAAAAAACATGTCTTGACAATTTTTTGTTGTATTTTTAATCTGTTTTGGGAATTAGCTGATTAATCTTTGTTGTTGAATCAATTACTATTATCGTTATTTTTGCTTTAATATTGTTTTATGTTGCAATGCTATGCATTTATTTTGATTGAAGAACAGAGATTAAAAAAAATACACCAGTAAGGAATTATTTAGCAGACTCTTTTAAAAGACTTACTTATTAAATTATTTTACACAATTATATATTCTTTCACATCTGTTGCCATTAGCGCGCACAAGGAGAGACTCAGAACATACTGACTTACCGAATTAATCATTACAGTACCTACAGCAACCTTAAAAAACATAATGATGTAGAGATTTATGAGCAGAACAGATTAATAGTTTGAACTGGCTTGTATAAAAACAATGTGTGACTTGCCATGCTGCGTCGATGAGAAGGGGAAGTCAGAATCAGCTCAGGGAACCTGCTGGTGATGGCCTCCACCAGTTCCTCCAGCTCTTGGTACTGGACTGGTCTGGACTGATGGTTGAGTCTAAAAGAGGCAGAGACATTCCTTTGATTAAGGAAGCACCTTCTGATATGTTAAGAAGATGGATTGCAAAGATAAAGCCACATAAAAACTAATGAACAGCTTCTTCACCGTGCGTTAGCTATGATTTATGTGGGCTGCAATGTAGATACAGGTTCTTGGCAGACTATAGAAAACGGATAACGCCACAATTTACTGTCCATTTTCTGCTTTGCTGTAAAACTTGAGTTGGTTTGATCTTAAGCTCACAAACCGATTTTTCTTCTTTCTTTTTTTTTGCCTGAAATGCCTTTTCAGATTTTCCTGAGGTCTTGGTGGATCAAAAAGATTTCTCCTTGGCAAAAGTGAGAAAGAATTACGAAAACAAAAAAGAAAAAAATACATTTCATTTTCAATGTAGTTTTGGATGTGCTGTAAAATGAGTCTAGATAAAATCTCAAAATCTGAAGTTTCTGAAAGCCGATTCTTTAGTGAGGTAATGTTTGCCTGTATCATAAGTCAAATTACGAAAAAAAAAAAAAAAACATGTCCAGGTCTTAGCAGAACATGCATATTCATACTCTGGAAATACAATTTAATTAGGTACAACATATTTTCCTTTATCTCCCTCTGAACTTGTCAAAAAAATACAAATTACAGCGCTCTCCACTGTTACTGGGAGAGATCCGAACAAAAACTTTAAAATAAATTATTACTGAGAATCCACGTCCCCAAGATGTCACTTTTTATTGCAGGTCTCTAAAGGTCAGATTTGGAGATATTTAACTTTCTCTCCATCACACTTATTTTGAGTGCAGACAAAATAAACTTTGGTCCTTCCTCCTTGTTTGTCCAAGTTTCTATTGTTTTGTCTCAGTCCTGAGTGTAGATATGTTGCAGCTGAGGGGAGACGCTAATTTGCAGCACTTTTATCAACTGGCTTTGATGAGATTTTAAGCACACCCATGTAAAGTCAGGACTTTCATTATTCATGCGTATCTTTACCATAAGCAAGTTGGAACTAAGTAAAAATAAAACTCATGCTCTGAAAAGGCAAGACAGAAAAGAAAGAAAAAGAAAAAATGTAACAGTATTTCAAGGATAGATGTAGCGATACGAACCTCCTCGACAAAATGCGTCTCATTTCTACGCATGTCTACATTTTGGGTGTTTATACCTGAACAAAGCGGTTGCAGCTTTGACAGCCTGTGCGGCGACCAGCAGGCAGGAGGAGGAGATGCCGGCTTTTACCGCCTCTGACACTGACACAAACCCTGAAGCACTGGGGAACAGATGTACGCCTGGAGGCTGTCTGTTCACACACATAAACACACGGGTACAGCTTGTGGTGCTGTATATGTTTAGAACATAAGCATAATAAGAGAATAAAGCAGAAGACAGTACATTTTGGTTAATATTTTTTTGGGGTTTGGACAATCTTCCAGTGCAGTCTACTTAAAGAAAAGGGAGGATGGATGTATTTGTCCAGGGTTTCTACAGGTATTACCAACTCAAACTGAAGGCTTCTTAAGCTTCTTATTACAAATAACATTTAATATCTATTACATGACTAAAAAATAATGCATGTTTTATAATCTAGTAGTGTTGAGCTTTTTTTGCGTAGAATGGACATGAGATAGTGAAAAAGACTAAGATAAAATTGCACTTTTCCATAATAGATGCAAAGAATTCCAGCTATGTAGCTAGCTAGGTTTTATCAGCAGCTAGTTAGCGGTAGCCTCAACTGCCTCGAGTTACAGAACAAAATTAATATATCTGCACACGACTTACACATTTCCTTTACAGAAAAATAATTTGAGAAAAACTAAATTATACAGAATATATGAGATTAAATACTCCTGCTACATCAAAAGTTAATACATGTGACAAACCTATTTAAGGCGAACTTATTGTTTTTAAATTAATGTAAGACATTTCAAGGCCTTAATTTTAGATACGTGAACTTAAGACTCTATGAGTGTTGGAGAAATTGTGATATTATTAATCAATTATTTGTTATTCTCATTGATCTTTATAATGTATCTTTAATTGATGCTTTCCTTAAAGTTAATCTCATTATAGAATTAAGAATGTTTCTTGTATTGTTGATTTGCTCTGATTCCTTTCTCAGAAGGCCTCACTGACAGAGAGCAGAAACAAAATCTTCCTGCAGGTTTACCTCTTGGTGAAGAGCTCTGCTTCGGTTGAGCTGCTGGCCTCCAATAAAACCATCATTGCTAAGATCACTACATATTTTATTAATCTTTGTGCCTGGAAGGACATTATCTAGTACAGAATGATTGTGTGTTAGTTAGTGAATAACATTTGACGCTGTAGCTGTTTGCCCCCTCCCTTTAGAGCTACAGCGTCCTTGTGATTAGGGATCCTAGAAACAATAAAATAGAGGAGCAGACAAAATGTGCTTCAGAGCGGTAGGAGATTGTAACTGAAGCACATCTCTGTCCGTTCTCCTCGCGAGTGAAAAAGAATCTAACTCTTTTGTCTTTTCTGTCTTTGTTAATGTATGTTTAACAGGTGTTAACCCTAACATTTTTGGTCCTTCGAGCCGGATGTCATATACTGGAAAGATTCCGGCAGGTGTGGCGGACCCCAGTAAGACCGTGCGCACGGCAAGAGAACCTGTTAAAGGACTGGGCTCGGCCTGCCTGCTGGGATCTGAAGGTTGACGACACTCCAGGGAAAGACAAGAGAGGGTGAGTGATTCTTCTTTAAAAAGTGGCGAATGACGTTTTAGAGAGTAAGTCATTCTTCTGTGTGAGAGAAGAGTGACTTCTTCTTTGACTGAAGGTTGTTGCGCGCACAAGTGAAAACCCTGTCAATTCTAGACTCTAACAGGTAAAAGTAATGCACAAAATCCGTGGATAGGCTAACGGAGCCTGGTGCTTCAAGGCTGGAGGCCTTGTCCTGTTCTGGGGAACCAACAATTGTACTATTGTGGGCAATGATAGCAGCCCAACTAATACTAGAAATGTTCTGGGTAATAGCAGCTCAAATAACTAATACCAGCACTGTTCTGGGTAATAACAGCAACTCAAATAACAATTGTACTATTGTGGGTAGTAACAGTAGCCCAACAAAATACCTGCACTGTTTTGGGCAGTAACAGCAGCCCAATTAGTAATTGTACTATTGTGAGCAGTAACAGTAGCTCAACTAGTACCTGCAGGCTAAACGGATTGCGGAGTCCGGCGAAAACAGGCGCTTAAGTTCCGTATCAGTATGTAAGAGATAAAAATAAAAAATGAAAGACAAAAAAAAAAAAAAATAATAAAATAAACTAGAAAATAAGGGTTGGTAAACCTTACCTCGCTGGAGGTCTTGTAAAACCCTACTGGGACGAGGACTTGCAAACCTCACCTGGTTCGGGGTTTTGCAACCTCACGTGGTTTGAGATCTTACGAACCCCACCTGTTGTGGGAACGGGGCCCGACGAATACCCGTGGTTAAATGGACGGCGATAACAGGCGCTTCAAATCCGTGAAACAAAAAAAAAAAAGGTGTGTATGTGAGCGTGATTGGAGGTATAAATACCACTTGGTATTTTATCTCATGTAAAACAGTAGGATTGTGAGCAGCAAACCTCTTGTGGATGCACAGGCAAGAACTCTCCACTCGAAAGAGTTGAAGTGAGAGTTACCACAACAGGTCTTTTCAATTGCTGGCCTACTGAATCAGATCTCCAGTTTCTAGGACTCCCTAGGAGTCGGCAAAACTGGTCCAAATTTAAATAAAAAAAAAAAATGGGGAAATGAATAAGTAAAACTAAGCCAACAGACAGTCTAAAATCAAATAACTGGAAAGTTATTTAAGATCAGGATAAAAAAAAAACAAATTCAAATAAAAATTGTACGAGGAAGGGTATGATGATGTACAATTAGTAGCGCAAAAACGAGAAAGTGGGGAGAAAGAAATTACAAAAGAAAAGGAAAAGGTTCCAGGAGCCTTTTTCCAGGATGAGGAACAAGTGTTTTATGAGGACAGGAGAGGAAGAGAAGGCTTTAGGGGCAGAGGTCAGAACCTTAGAGGTTTAAAAGGGAGACATGGGAGAGGAAACTACAGGCACAGTTACTCGGGGTGCTGGTGTTGTGGGCAGGAAGGACATTTAGCCAGAGATTGCCCGAGAAAAAGAAAACAAAAAAAAAAACACAGGACAGTCAGCATGATTAAGATCAGAGAAATTGGGGAGTGAAGAGGTCCAGTTAAATCTTCAGGATTTACTTTCTATGGACAGCATAAGACCTGAAATAACTCTCCTAATAAATGGCAAACCTGTAAATTTCCTCTGTGACACGGGTGCATGTAGAACAACATGTAGAGAAAACATTCTTGGGGTAAAAAATTTGTGGTGAAAATGTCAAGATCAGCTACAGGAATAAAAGAAGGGGATTTCTTTGTTGTCCAGGGACACAGGGAACTGTATTACTTTTATTCATTGGATGTGCCCAACAAACCCCCACACAACACTGCACAAACACTTCTGGCAGAGGGGCATAAAGCCATTTCTGCCCTACAGGATCAAAAGTCTCCTGATGATTTGCATGTCACACTTTGGTTCAAAACAGTTCCTGGGCCTGATAGGAACTATGAAGCGAGACTCAACAAGGTCACCCCAGCCAAGATAACTGTGACCTATCTGTACACAGACACAAAACATGTGACTGATCCACACACATTGTTGAATTCTCTTAGATCAGATGCAAAAGTATTCACGGTTGTAGACATCAGTAAATGCCTTTTTCTCAATACCAATTGAGAAAGAGAGCCAATTTTGGTTTGCTTTTACTTTTGAAGGGAAAAGATACACGTACACCAGACTACTTCAAGGCTACTGTGAAAGCCCTACAATTCTCTTTCAAGTAATGAGTGCAAGTATGTAAACTTTTCAACCCCCAGGAGGGAGCCAAGTTTTGTTGTACATAGTTGATGTTTTATTGGTTTCTCCAGACAGGGAAACCTGTAAGCAAAACACTTTAGCGCTTCTGCAACATTTAGCTAAAGAAGGTCATAAGGTTAACAAAATAAACTTTAACTGTGTAAACGAAAAGTAAAATATTTGGGTCATAATTTGAGTGAAGGAGGACGAACCATAGCGGAGGATAGAAAAACGACAATTCTCCAAGCTCCCAAACCACAAACAAAAAAAAACAGATGATGTCCTTTTTGGGGTTGACTAACTATTGTCGAAACTGGGTGCCTAATTATGCAGAAATTGTGGCAGCTCTGAATAAATTAATGTATAAAAGATTTTAAAATGTCTTCTTCTTTGTTGTGGGCAGATGAAGCAGAAGAAGTACTTTGCAAACTAAAACAGGCCCTCGTGTCAAGCGCTGCGTTAGCGTTACCAGATTATCAATACAAAACCTTTTGTTCAGATGGTGGATTGTAAAGGTCATGTCATGACCTCGGTGCTAGTCCAACAGCATGGTGATAAAATGAGACTAATAGCATATTTTTCTTCAAAACTTGATAGTGTAGCGTGTGCCTTACCACATTGTGTGAGAGCTGTAGTTGCTGCTTCTATGGCAGTAGAAGTTAGAGCTCCTATAGTTCTTTTTCACCCATTAACATCAAAAGTAACACATGCAGAATTATTAAAAGAATTATTACAAGTCGTGCACCTACCAAAACAACTAGCAATCTGTAAATGTGCGGCGCACACTGCAGGGACAGATAAGGTGTCCCTAGGGAATGCTTTCGAAGACAAAATAAAAAAAAGCTGAGGGAGAGATAAATGTATTACATGTGGATGAAAAAAAAATTAAATTTATGAAAGAAACTTTAAGAGACATGCAACAATTAAGTCCTCAAAATGAAAAGGATTTATGGATAAAAAAAATGGAGCAAAATTGGAAAATTATATGAAACTGAACCTATTTTACCAAGAAAAAGATGTGTATAAATGGGCTGCAATATTGAGCCATGGCGTTTTCGCATGTCTCAACAGGGGGGATGTTAGGATACATCGACATTAAACTACTTATGGATTTATTTCTTATTTAAAAAAAATTTCTGTAGGACCTGTTTGATATGTGCAAAACATTACTCTCAGGGCAATCTAAGATCACTTAGAGGAAAATTTCCTACTCTGCAATATCCATTTCAAGTAATGCATATGGACTTCATAGAATTGAATAACAGTGAAGGACAAAAGTATTGTTTAGAAATAATTGATGCTTTTCTAAATGGTTTGAACATTTCACTAAAAACCCAGATGCAGCGGAAAAGCCAACTTGGATACATTTAACACACTGCAAAAAGGAATTTAATTTCAAAAGTAATTGGGAAGCAAGCTCAGGACGCTCACCGACCTACAGGGCAAAGTCCAGGTTACAAGGGGGTTAAACCAAATAGTTTTTCCGTCTCAAAACTGGTGAAGATTGTCCACAACCCTGTAGTGTCTTTAGGAGCAGAACGGACTTGCACATTAATGAAAATAACAAGTGAATATATCTTTGTTTTTATTTTGTGTTTTTCATCTGGGAACAATTCATGTCATAAATGAAAATGTATTTCTTGTAGCACTGTTTACAGAATGAGGATGAGTATTCAGGTATGTTTTCCACCTAGTTCTGTTATCATTGTTTTAGTCTCCTGGGCAAGTATGACGTCGGCAAACTACAGAGATTAAACTTGATATATGACAAATGATGTTTTTAACATCTGACTGTTCTCTCTGTGAACAATGAATTTAACCCTGTCTTTCGTGCAGATGTCTGGTGGTGGTGCAGTGGTGACAAAATTTTTAATAGATTACCTAGGAAGGTAACAGGGATGTCTGCATTAATTTCTTTATTATTGCCTGTTTCTGTTTATCCATGACTGCTGATCATTTAATTCATGCTTTAACTGATGTTGTGCCTCAGCAGTGACGTCAGTTGCAGAAGCGAGACCTGACCTGGAGGAACAATGATCCTACATACATCGATGCCATTGGTGTTCCCCGTGGTGTACCAGATGAGTATAAATTGGCCGACCAAACTGCAGCAGGATTTGAGTCCACAATTTGTTGGTGGTGTACATTAAACAAAAACGTTGACAGAATCAACTACATCCATTACAATGTACAAAAACTGGGCAACTGGACACAGGCAGGCTTCGAGGCGGTGCATGAGCAGCTGGCCGCTACATCACTGATGGCTTTCCAGAACCGCATTGCACTTGACATGGTGCTGGCTGAACGAGGGGGAGTGTGTGCAATCTTTGGTGAAAGATGCTGCACTTTTCTACCCAACAACACAGCGGCTGATGGCAGCCTGACGAAGGCCATTGAGGGGTTCCGTACCCTTAATGGTAAGCTGAAGGAGTTCTCTGGAGTGAATACTTTCAGGTGGGACGACTGGATGAATGTTTTTGGAAAGAACCGAACCCTTGTGTCCTCTGCTTTAGTGTCAATGGCTGTCTTTGCTGCCATTCTAACCTTGTGTGGATGCTGTTGTATTCCTTGCCTGCGTTCTTTGTTTAATAGTCTCATCACTACAGCAATTTAGCCCATGGGGAACCAGATGATGCCGATGTATCCCTTATTGGCGAGAGAACCTGAGTCTGACAGAGAAAGCTCTGATGAGGACTCTTTTGATGTGTTTCCTGATTCTAAGTTTTGGACTGAGTATAAACCTTGAGTGTAAACATGTTTGCTTTCTTAAAAAATGAACTCCTAGTTGAAAATTGTTCGAAGTGGCTGTTTAGGAGAGATATGAGAATTAGAACAAATATTTGATAAACAGGGGGGAAATGTTGGAGAAATTGTGATATTATTAATCAATTATTTGTTATTCTCATTGATCTTTATAATGTATCTTTAATTGATGCTTTCCTTAAAGTTAATCTCATTATAGAATTAAGAATGTTTCTTGTATTGTTGATTTGCTCTGATTCCTTTCTCAGAAGGCCTCACTGACAGAGAGCAGAAACAAAATCTTCCTGCAGGTTTACCTCTTGGTGAAGAGCTCTGCTTCGGTTGAGTTGCTGGCCTCCAATAAAACCATCATTGCTAAGATCACTACATATTTTATTAATCTTTGTGCCTGGAAGGACATTATCTAGTACAGAATGATTGTGTGTTAGTTAGTGAATAACATTTGACGCTGTAGCTGTTTGCCCCCTCCCTTTAGAGCTACAGCGTCCTTGTGATTAGGGATCCTAGAAACAATAAAATAGAGGAGCAGACAAAATGTGCTTCAGAGCGGTAGGAGATTGTAACTGAAGCACATCTCTGTCCGTTCTCCTCGCGAGTGAAAAAGAATCTAACTCTTTTGTCTTTTCTGTCTTTGTTAATGTATGTTTAACAGGTGTTAACCCTAACAATGAGACATTTTAAAGGGGAAGTATTATGTGTTATTTAGAAATAGACTAAATAAACCTTTTGAGCTCCTCAGAGTTGCAGTTTTTAAATATGATGATTTCCTAAATCTGGAGTTTCAGAAAGAGCAGGAGTTTTTAAAGAGACAGAGACCCAATTTCTCTGCATTAAATTATGAAGTCAGATTTCTCTCAAGTCATATTTGAAATATATACAACATTTTTCGAACAAATTAAAGTAACATAATGGACTACTCTATAAAACAGCACCATGTGCCAGGAAAACACATGATACTGTCTCTTTAAGGATCCACAGACATGACATGTTGCTCAAAGGTTTGCTGTGTGGACATCAGCAGTATTTTTTCTATGTCACTAGCGCCCACGTATCCATGCACACTGTGTTTTCTTTCCTCCCGGCGAAGCAGAGCACACAAAATAAATAAACGGCACTGACCTCTTAGTGTGACAAATATCACCAAAGTTTGTCTGCCATAACATCTGTGAACTGTTGCCACAATAAGTGTCACATAGAACATTCTAAATAACACAGGCATGCTCGATGTCATGTGTACATCATGCCAAAAATTTCCCATCAAGTCGTTAAACTCTCAGAATCCTAAACAAACAAAACTCCAAACTCTGCTAAAAATCTCACACACACCTGATCCACCCATATATATATACACACTCGTTTTGGCTCACTCAGCACTTCAGTGCTTAAACGTAGCTCTTAAAGGACAAATTTCACTCTTGGATTATTAAATCTTTTATCTCCTCTATCATTACCATGTGACCGGTCACATTCCATTAAAATGATGTCAACCTTGCAAAAATAGGACGGTGTTTTATTAGTCAGTGATACATTTTCATCATGTGGACACCAGACAGTTCATTTAAATCCAATTAAACTCAACAGTGCACCGCACTTAACATGTTTTACAAGAAGTCACCTCACTATGCTGGTTGGTGCACCTTAGTGTTATGGCTTAGGGTCATTTTTTGGGCAAGTAATCCAAGAGTAATTCACATACTGTCAAAAGTGAAAAATATAATTAAGTCTGTAATAAATCACTCAAAACATAACATGATGCAAAGACATAAGAACACTGGAAAGTCATTAAACGTAAATAAAAGGATATTTTTATAAACCAGACCAATTAACATAAAGGACAAGACAGTTTTTTACGCAAATGTTAATAAAAGATGGAAATTAGTACTTGCTCATTGGCAAAATATGGGTCAATTTCATCAACCTAAAAGCAATTTGAACCAGATAGCATAAAATGCTATCTGGTTCAAATTGAATGCTGCTGCTTCGGATTCAATGCAAAGCAGCAGAGCTCCGGAGCTGTCGCCTGCCTGTGAGAAACTATATAATCAGTAGCAGAGGAAATGTTTAGTAATCTGGTTTAACTGGCAACTGGGCATATTTTGGGGGGGTGGTTATGGCCGACCTGTCGGGACGCTGCCAATCAACCCTGAGCTCAGCGATGCCAACTCTGTGGATGCAATTGTCTGGATATCATCCAGGCTCATCAAGCTCCAATTGTATGAAGCTGAAGAGTCCAAGAGCTGGTTTTCCAAATGAAACGGCAACTACTGACTGCACACACAGTGCAGGATGAACCTGTTTGTGTCAACAGGAATCTTTTTCCTTCAATAAATGCATAAACTATAAGTGATGCATAAATACAATAAACTGTTTTGGGAAGGCGGTCAGGCATTTCCTCATGAGAATTTATTCAGCTGAAATTGTGTTTATAAATGTCTGAGTTTAAACACACAATATTTGTACATGAAGCACTCGGTGTGCTGCACAATCAGTCGATTTAACCAAATTTTGTTTTGTACTGATATTTAAAGCAACAAGTTCATTTGAAGGGATAGAAATTCAATTTCAGACCAAATTTGCCTTTTATTCTTTTGATTTAACTTTACTTTATTCAACAGACTCATGGTCCACAAGATACACAAAAACACAACATAAAAAACAAGTCTCCAAGTCGCTACTTTTATTGTGAGGTGATTGAAAGTTTGTCTTTTGTTAATTTACTACCAAAGAAATCAAATAGCGTCCATACTTTACTATTTTTAGTAAAATGTTTTTGACCTAACTTGAATTGATTCAGGCAACAAAACACACCTAATTAAAATTAATAAAAATTGCTATGTCATAAAACATACTGATTTTACTACAGTTAAACACATCAATAACTTTTTAAACTGCATTGGTAACCAGAATCCAAAATTCATCTCACAATTTGTAAAGGCTCACCTTTGAAGTATTTCGGTGAGGAGCAGAAAACCTTGTTTTGGTGCTTCCAGATTGCTCAGCTGCAAAGCCTCCTTAAGACTGCGCACCAGGGACTCGATCCCTAGAACACAAACACAAACACAAATACAACGGGAGAAAAACAAACAACAAACAGCAGCATCTCGCTCAAGTGTTCTGAGAACGTACACGTTATACACCATCAACTACAATAACTTCCTGCATTAAAATATGTGACAAGGCCTTAAATAATAGCAGAAATTATGCACCAAGAAAGCGACCCTCATTTTCATTCGTTTTACACAGCAGCAATGAGCCGTGTTTCTAATTTACTGCTACATGGATGCTGCAGTAATGAGCTCATTTTCTCACTGATCTAGCAACAGAATCCAATATGAGTATAATATCAAGAAGTGGACAGGCAGATATTACACATGCGGGCATAATTTTTCGTGACTGGAGATGACACTTTGTTTGAAAAGGGTCACATGAAAAAAGTATCTTAAACAGCATCAGTATGTCCGCTAGATTTCCTACGCTCGATTCGCATCTCCCTTCAAAGCTCAGTTTGGCATTTCTCCCATTCACTCTGATTTTCTGGAAGAATTTCTACTGGGCAAACAGCAGACAGGAGAAGTATGATAGATGACTTTTGATTTTCTGCAGCATTTTAAAATTCTAGTCTGCCTGTAGTTTTAGCAAGGCCAGCAGAGAAATGAACAAAGCCGATCAGGTGAAGTTTGCCGCGCTTCCAAATACTGAATTAACATCAACAGCCATTTTGTTCAGCTTGCCACTTCTCTCTTTGCAGTAGAGGATGGTTGTTCACAGTCCAGGTCATTTTCATAGTATGTGATGTATAAGCATAACATGCGCCCTGGGCAGAGAGTCTTCCAGGAAGCAATTGTTTTTCAAAAGTAGAGAGCCCAGACCCTCTGTACAAAAAGTAGAGCTATAGGAACTGTTTGTCCTCTGCTTTCTTACTATCACACAATATAAAGAGGGCAAAAAAAAACATTATTAAAGAACCTCTCATCCTTGTAGCTTTATGGTATTTCGTAAACTGTTTAGATATAATGTATGTTTTAGTGTTTTGTGTTTTTATTAAGATGTCTTACCTTGCTTACATTTTAATTGAGTGTCGCTCTGCCCTGAAGGTTTACTTAAATTGCAACAGGTTGCATATTACAGTTGCAAGTGGCTGGTAAACTGTTCCTGTCAACTCAAAGAGCTCTAGGCAAGATAACAAAGGACCCACTGAAGGACGAACCTGTCAACTTCACAGTTCTGTCATGACTCTTTGAAGGGCAAAGCAAAGGCACTTGTGTTGATAAGGAAACATAAGAGATCATTTTAAGGAGCCACAGATCATACAATCTGATCAGAGGCTTAAAACTGAAATCACAATCAAAAAAGGAAAAAAACAAATACAAAAATCTGTATTTAAAGCCAATAATTAGAATAAACACTCCTTTTAAATGGGAATAAAACAGAATACATAAATTAAAATTTAAAATACAATTAAGTGAAACTACAGATGTTCTAAAATTACAGATGTAATTACCTGATGGCTAAAAAGGGAATAAGTGAGATTGAGGAGGAGTCTTGTTTATAAGATGAAAGCAGGTGTGGTAAAAATATGAGATAGAGAACATTAATGATTTGAAATCTTAAAAGTCATGTTTATAAATTAATAGAATAATTAAATCAATCAACTGTGTTAACATTTTAGCAACAGAGTCACTTAGTGACAGTTTCTTTTCATTTTTAAAACTGTGGAATTTAAAAAACACTGCAAATCTACATTTAAAATTAATTTAAAAAAAATATTTGAACAGTGACAGACTATATAAACACAAACCTCCACCACAATGGGAAATTTACTAAAACTTTTTATCAATCAAATAAAATTCACAAAGCAACATTATTCTGCATGAGCTTTTAATGGCCTGTATCCCCATCAGTGATCAATCATCAGTTATTTTTAGATATGCAAACTTGGTGATTAAATACAACACTGAAAACTGGTTTCTAATCCGTTTAAACTCTCTCATCCGACAGACAGAAGAACAATGATCAGAAGTGAAGCTAAAATATGAAAAAGCCCTGCCATCTCTTTTAATGAGGTCATGAATCAGTGCAATGAAAAGGGATCAAACTTCAAAGCTGTCTGAGCTTCACTTCTGTGGGAGAAATACTTTCATAGCAAATATGTACACAGTTGAAACCAGTAGTTTGCATACATGGAATAAAAAGATAGTTTTTCTTACAATTTGAAGTAAAATCAAACCAAACATCTTGTTTTAAGTCATTTAAAATGACCAAAATTATAAACAATAAGAAAAGTTTGTTCTGATTCAACTTCAGACATCAAGAAAAAAAGTAGATGTGTTTTTTTTATGCTGTGTATGTAAACTTGGGGTTTCAACAGGCCTGAGTCTGGGGTCTCACCATATACAGAGTGGCATTGGGAGAAGAAAAGCGGCTCCTCAGTCAGTAAGACCAAACAGCTGTAGATGGACCACAGCAGCATCTCACTGCTGCTGCTGGCCAGACGGTCAAAGAGAAAACCTGAGAGAGACGGAGGCACAATAAACGAAATGTACAGTCACTCTGCCACTAACTGAGTTCATAAAGACGTCTTCCAACAATCTTTGTATATGATGTATGCAAAAAAATTATAATAATTGCAATCTTAACCAGCCAGTGTAATTCAGGGAGAGAGGTAATATTTAGCTAAACTTACCTGGAAAAGCAAAAGAAAACAAGAAAGAATTGGGAGACAAATCAAAAAGCAAACAGCTATGTAAAAAAATGAATAAAAAATTTTAAAAGTCAAAACTTGCATGTTTGGACCTATGGATATTTAATATCAGTTTCAATATTACTAAACAATTAAAGCTGAATACTTTTCAAAACATTTTGCTAAATGTAACATAAAAAATATAATTTCTTTTGAGGAATAAACTAGAAACCTGCTTCATTTTTTCAGTCTAAAATGGCTAAAAGTAAGTGACAGGAAAAGCCTTACTCAGCGCTTTAACCGAGATCTCCTGCAGGTTTAACTCTGACATTTCGTTCTGTTTGCTCTTATCAGCTGAGGTGACGGAGAGCACCATGTGGAGATCAAAAGAGCTGCCTGAGGTCTTCGGAAAAGAAAACCTAGCAACTTTAGAGTCTGGTTTAAATTTTAATATAAACCAGACTTCATAAAATGATCAATTCCACTGTGTGGAAAACAGTTTATGGGGAAGTTTACGCTGAAAACTCATGCAAACTTGCACAAGTCGAGTCATCCAATCAAGTTTGTCCCAAAAGCAGATTATAAGATTCTGAAAATAGTCTTAAATGTCATCAATAGCAACCATATGATGTTTGGTTTTTTTTTTTTTTTTGCTTTTTCATAGATAAAACAAACAAGGTTTATTTTTCATAACCTTAAATTTGAGTTTCTTCATCTTTAATAAAATAAATACAAGATCAGTGTGAACTTTTCGCAAAAAGGACTGAAGAACTAAAACATTCGAATGGCTGATTTCTTGTCTAGTGTGTCTGTGTGTCACCTGGTAAATCAGCCTTGATGCAGAGAGCGCAGTACTGAGTGGGAGAATGAACCAAAATGGCAGCGATGCACTTCGCACTGGTCACTTGCAGCATCTCATCACCGCTCAGTAGCAACTGAAAAATTTAATGTTTTCATTGGGATCCATCAGATATGCAAGTATCACCAGAGTACAACGTTGGTCTGCATCAAATATATCTAGGCTGATTTCCATTCCAAAACAAGGACCATAAACTATACATATATATTTTTTACATATAGTTTGATTACTGTAGATTAAATAAATCAACATTAAATCAGATTCAGGGTTTTAATGCCAACCGTAAAACATTGAATAACTTTAAAAAACATGTCCAGCTAAGGAGGAAACAACCCCCTCCTTGCCTTATTCCATTTATTTAAAAAATAAGTTCTAAAGTAATAAGTATTTAGAAAGATCAACTGACTGAAGACGTCATTAATTACTTATAATTAGAGTGAAAATTACTCAGATCACTTAGAGAGTTTACCTTAAGGAATTTTATATCCTTCAGAAAATAGAATAAACTCTTATTTTTCTTTTTACATATTTATCCTGGAGAATCATCTGGAGAATAGTGAAAGCAAACTCCATTTATATATTTTGTAAAGCTGCACAGAAGCCCTGAGGCTCCTGGTAGTTTGAAAATGAATCAACAACTTAGCATAGCTGCAGAAAACATTCACTTCTGATGAATCAGCTTTTCATTTTGCAACTTTTGGGGATTTTTAGATTCATAAATGCTGAAATTAAGGTTTCCAAACAGCAGCGCACAAGTTGATTTGAAGGGGGAAATGACATGTAGGGTTCATCCCATCAGTTTTACACAGTTTATTATCTGACCACAGCTGACGTAGGCGTGGACGAATTAAATCACAGCATATTTCGTAGGATTACCTGTGCTGTTATATGAATATTGAGAGTAATATTTACACAAAACATACAAAACATTGGTGGTTGAAAGATATCGGCTGATGTCATGAACTGTGAGCAACCACTGAGAACATCCACCCAAATATAATCTACACATCGATTTCCCAGACATGAAGCACAAATATTTGTATAGGCTAAAGCCCAAACTGAACCCCTGCTCAAAGGAGCATTAATCCGGGATTAGAGCTTGTTGTTATGATGATAGTCAGTGTTAGAGTTCAGCTCTCGGGAGTGGGAGCAGGATGTTTAGACAGAGACCTTTTTCAACAGGAGAGGCAGTAGGCTGTGGTCAGCAGGCTGTTGCTCTTGGTCTTGCATGAGGGCCTGGCTGTTGTTGGTGAGGATGTCCTCATTCGCGTCGCACATGAGCGGACCGCCGGAGCTGCTCATCAGAACCGACACGGCTTCTTCATACTTGACCAGCTGCCAGAGCAGGCCTAGCAGACGTAGGGTACAAGGGACTCTGATAACATGCTTCAAAAGTATAAGAAATTTTCACTCAAAACAGATCCCAATGTCCGTAAACTATGATAAAATATTTAATCTACACATCATTTCTCAAACTCAAGTGGAAAACAGGCCATGTTAGACATTACATAAATTACTGATGACGAACACATTCCTAACCCTGAAACTAAAGAGTTAGCATTAGCACTTGAAACTAGAGGAATGCTAGTGTACTGCATCATCTCCTGTGACCAGATCCATAAATAGTTTTAATTTTAAGTTTAAATCCTGACTTTTCTATAAAACAAACAGGTGCATTGATTTGGATACAAGAATTGACTCCACTTTGGTTTTTTTGTCTTATGGGAACAAAACTTGGGTGCACTTACATTTGAATATGCACTTTCCATGTCGCTTAATTGTCAGATAAATAATAGCGTTTGAAAATAACGCTGAAGCCGGTATTAAATCTACTTTTTATTAAGCTCAAATTTCTGCTCATTTTTTACTGATCTGATGTATATTAAATGTCACGTTTTCATTAGGTATATGAGGGAAATCCTAACTAAGAGAAATAAAGGTTTGAAAACATCTCTCTGTGTGTAATAAATCTATATGTTTCACTGAGTGAACTGAGTTGCTGAAATAAATTAACATTTCAAAGATACTCTAATTTATTGAATATAAGCATATGCCTGGTTAAATATCCATTAGCAAGTTAGACCTTGACTTGAAGCTTTTTGTTGCCACCCAGAAGGGTTTTTTTTGTCTGGATATTTGATAGTTAATTAAATTGGATGATTTTCTTGCCATGAAATGGCTTTTAAGCAAAGCAATTTGTAATTGGATTGAAATTGTTGAATTTATGAAGTTCATTCCAGGCTGCTGTTACACATCCCTTCCCCTACCTAGCATTTCTATCATAGCAACTAAATTGCTCAATGTAAGTCTTGTCCAATCTTATAGCAATTTTTTCCCAAAAGGAAAAAAAAGGACCCAGATTTGAGTGGAGTTTGAAGATGTCGATTTTAAGCCAGCTGCTTATCATGATCTTGTGTTTTCTGTGCTCTCCTCTTTCTCGCTTCCTGGCTTCTGTTCCTGTGTTTCTAATTCTCTAGAAGGAACGGACTCCTCCTGCTGTGATTTTAACTCCCCTCTGTCTAATCATCTCATCAAGACCCCAGCAGGTCTCGCCTGGTGCCTGATTGTTAGCCTTTGTTGCGATAATCAAGCTCTCGTTGTGTAACGTCCTCAGATAATCCAGATTGCTTACCCAAGGTCTCGTTGGGTCCTGGAACAAACTTTTCTGGGTCTTACCTTGAGTCTTCGAACATTAAAATTCTTGTCCTTCAGCAGGTATCAGGCCGGATTTACAATACCTACCTCCCCACCATTGCACTTTGTCAAAGAGACTAATCCCTGAAAAACTCACCTGCATGTACTCTCTTAGTCAACTTTCTTGGAGATCGGTGCATGAATAAACAGCAGTAGTAATGGAGTGAAATCAAGTTCCCAGTATGGCTATGTGATGATGGTTTTCTTTTAAATGTAAGGATCACAGCGCAATAACAAGGTTAGGACAGACAATGAATCTCGTTTTGGAATGGAAAAAGAAGACTAGCATCAGTTTCTGCAATGAATCTCCTAAAGCTATACCTTTACCCTATAAACGTTTGTTAAATACGCTTAAAACCCATCCTGACACACAAACCAACTTAAATTACTCTACCAGGTCCTTTAAGCTTAGAAGGTTGTTGAAGGTAATAAAAAACAGAGAATTTACAATAACCTCAATGTAATGATTGTTTATGAATATTATTAAAACTGTTTAAGGAATAATCATCAGCATTTTACCCTAAAAATAATGTCCAAGGTGTGTGAACCTAAATGACAGAGAACTACTAACTTGTGTTCAAGAAATATGAATATTTTCTCACCTGCACAGTTTTTAATGAGCTGCGCTGAGCTAGCGTTGCTAAACGTCTGCAGCAGCAGGGTGCATAATCTGTCCCTAGTGGCAACGGGCAGGTACTGCATCCCGGCGTCTCCAGATGTCTGCATCAGCTGCAGCCAAACATGCACTACTGAAGTCTTCAGTGCTTCGTTTGGATATCCCAAAGCTGAGCACAGGTGATCCAGCAGGGGAACTGATGAACAACGGGAAAAAATTGTTAAAAGTAATTGACAAAACTGAAAAAAGAGTAAGTAAGTCAAATGAATATTTCCAAGCTTTCTCATTGGTAGCGCTAATCTGTAGAACAACCTGTCTTTGCTAATGACCTGTCCTGATGAAAGTCTACACCACACCACAGAGTTGTGCATTAGATTTGCATTTGTTGTGTTACAAATGTAACGAACAAGTTACATAATATTTTACATTATAAAACAAGCATTTTGAAGAGCAGTTCACAGATACAAATCAGAAAACAGAAACGCTTGTAAATATTATGTTTCAAAGTAGATTAGCTTGATGATCTTTGTGCTGTCCTACAGTTACCACAAGCCATCTGCTTTAGTGCTCCTTCCTTTGGCTATCTGCAGAAATCTCTTAGGAGATTAGTGATAGTGCTGACAGAGCATGTGGCTGTTACTGCATGCGCTGCCTCTCTAACAACATTTACAGCAAACTCTCAGACTGAGGATGCACCAGCCACAAAGCAGAGCTTACAATTGACCGTTTTTGCAGCCATTTGTTGTATGTAGGTCTTAATACCCAGTCTTGAACATGATGTATAGACTCCAGCATGATGGAGGAACTATAATAATACTTTTAATAGCACTACAAAAAGGCAAGGATCAAATACCAGAAATAAAACTTCTCTTAAAGACGAACTGAAAAAGCAGACAGGATAGAGAGAGAGGGTAGGACGGGCAAAGCCCCCCATGTCTACCAGACTGGGAGTCTTTTTGGATCACAACTTCCAGGTATGCAGGCTGCCAGAAAAGGCAGCCTTTCACATTGCCAGAAAGAACAAGCAAAGGCAGCGGACAGAGACATCATCTATGCAGTGCAGAGAGAGGTGGGAGACGTCAACACAGACTCTGCAAGTAGCAAACAAGAAAGAAAGATGACAGAGCCAAAGAGCGGAGCTGAAAGCCAGCTGCTTCTGTCAAGATCAAAATCCAAGTGAGCCTGGAGAGGACATGTTTGATTAAACTAAGAAATATGAGGCAGCAAAGATGAGAGCCAGGCATTAAGGCATTAAAAGGGAGGGAGAGGGAGAAGACAGAGCGGTGAAACCTTCAGAAAGGGGACAGTAATACACTGCTGTTCAAAAAGTACACTCCACAACAAATAAACACAGCTGTCGGCACAACATGAAAGGATAAACAAATGACTTTATTTTTCCTTTGTCAACAGAGGAAGCAAAGGTTTATTTCCATGCTTTGCTGCCAAGCTGTGATGCTGCATGCTCTGAAATATCACTCCATTACCCTCGCGAGCCATTTTCAAAGGTGTTGCTTGTTGTTGTGTACAAATCATTGCAGAATATTTAATTGGACCCTTCACAAGGCTTTTGAACTCTCAACTTCTAGTGTAAATACCAGCAATTCCCAAGCTGGGGGCTTGCTCTTTTAGAGTGTGCCTTAATGATCTTATCGTAGGGGAGGAGGGCTGATGACACAAGCGAAACTACAAAGTAAACTCATATTACCCCTCTGAATAAGCTGCATCAAACAGAGCTGCTAAGCGAATATTTATGGAGCAAAGAAAAAAGATTTAAGTGTATGTAGATTTGAAGTTTAGCGTTGTTACAGTGCTATATGTAGAAATTATTGAGGTTATGATATGTTTAAGGAAATTCAGAGAAATCCTCATTTAGCTAGAGCTCTATGAGCAATGCATTTTTTCTGGTCTTCACTGTTTAAAACACATTTTAATAATAATTTTGAACCCCCTTTCGTTGCTCTTCTCAATTAAAACCATATTTGATATTTGTGTGTCCCTTCACTGATGTTCTTGTCAAATTTAGAGTATTTCATCCACAAGCCTATGAAATTTGAATCTTTGATTATCTGTAACTCTGAAAAAAAAAAGAAGCTTTTTTTCATCTTGATCTCTTGTATCTCATTTTCCCTTCATCTTTTTCAGCTTTAATCAGTTTTTTTTTATTAATCTCCATTCATTACGTGCACTTCAATAGTCCAATTTTTTTTCAGTCCCTTTAGCTTATTTTTAGGATTATTGAAGACATTCTTAAGGAGGGCTGGCTTCTAAAGTGGCATCTGGAATAACAAGAGACTGTAGGAAAGGATGTACGTGCTTCCTATATTTGTGTGTCTGTATTAATATATCCTGAAATCAATTTTTATTCCTTTCTGTAGGATCTCTGTTTATTTTCCTCAATCTCAAACGACTCCACCAACTACAGAGAAGGGGAACGACATCAGAGCCAGAAGACAGAGTTAATTTTACAGGCTGGGAGGCAGACGCAGCGTCTGAAAAAGGATGAAATCCGCTGGGAGCGCTGGGCTTCTGTTGTCATTGCCTGGCTGCTGTCGTTAGTCCAAACAGGCCCACAGAGACGTGTCGAGTGACAGGCCACAGACAGATACACACAGTCAATAATGGCAGCCCACATCTTACATCAGCAACATAGCAAAGCATTCCTACCTGTGTCTGCTTAGGAATACAGACAGAAGGTGGTCACAAAACGGAAAACATAATGGCTCTAATGCCAGCGTTTTGGAATAGGTCTTACTTTTGTTCGTAAGTGTAAAGACGAGCAGTCGGCCATGACGAAACACCTCACAACATCCACAAGCCTGAATAGGCTAACAATGCCCCCTGACAGAGCGAGCAACTGATCCATTAGCAGACAGATGTGTAACTGGTTGAAAATGAGATTTAATCGCTGTTATGTCAGGGAAAGGTGGCCAGGTGCAATACTTTCTCTCTCAAAACTGTACCACACTATCTTCTAGCTCTAAATCCACCAATGTATTGAGTAGGGAAATTACATGAGTGAAATGTAGCTTCTTTTTTTTTACGTTTTGGCAGCAAAATGTTTCCGATTACCATGATAATGTTTCCAAGGGTTAGTAATAAAGTAATCACAGAAGAGCGGCTGTAATTCAGACTTTAACTTGTGGCTGCTTAGCAACAAATGGAAAATAAATTAACTTGTTTTGGTTCTTCAGTGTTGGCTTTTTCATTTTCTTGTTCTTTCGTAATCAGCCTTAGTTTCTCTCTTTACTATTTATGTTTTCTTAGTTGTTTATTCATTTAGGTTTAATCTGTTGTGCTTATTCTCTAAACACAACAAATTTATCTAACTCTTAAATTTATCTCCTAGCTTCTCTCTCCCTCAGTCTGCCTTCTGCTCTCTCCTCACAGCTGCACCCTCTTTCTAATTAGCACTGGCCCATTGTCTCATAATCTGTATCATAATCAGGCTCCTAGTATTTAATGTTTCTCTCCTTCGCTCCTTGCTGGATTCTTCAGCCTGGCTCTTGGTGCCCTGTTTATGTTCCACTGATCTTTGCCCTGCATTTCTTGCCTGCTGGCTTCAGTCTGAGTGAATGATTTCCACCTGTAATAACACTTTTGCATAATTTAAACACAATTGATATAATATTGATATCCATAGCAGATTTGTACACAGTTATTACAATACTAACTGTTTATACCATCACACTCCAAATAGCTGCAAAGGTCACTTTATGAGGTCATCGACACAAGAAATGATTTAATTGTGTATCCTGTTGAATAAACCTGGAGTCATCAAATCCACTGTGTTGTGTTATTATTGTTGGTGGATACTCTACACATCCCTGATAGGAGAAATTTCTCAATGCCACAGCAGGCGGTCAGTGGCCAAAATCAGGTGCAAGGCACAGAGTTAGATAAATTTAGTTTTCAACTTTCATTTAGTTTTTGTTTTGAAAGAAAAGAGGGGCTAATTATAATTATCACTAGAAAGAAAAAATAGATTATCTTCAGGATATTTCCTACTTTTGCACACCATAAACACGTCTAACCAATTCATAACTTCATCTAATTTCTAGTTTGAACCAGACAGAGACACTGAAGAAAGACCAGTATTTTTTTTAATTATAACAGTAAAAAGAACATCACCAATGAGACCAAGATGCTTTATCATCTCCTGCGATTACTTAGAGCCAGACAATATATTGAGCAATATTGCAACTGGAGAGCTCGGGATCAATATTGGGTAGGCCACATATATTTCAGGTGTTATGCATTCACATTATGCTTGCCAATACTATATTTGACCAGTTTTTTTACACCTGATTCACAGCAGTGGTCAGGATGCTAAAGCTCCAGGACAGTGGAGGGTCATCATGATGATAAGAAAGATAAAGAAAGAGAGAGATGGGCTTCAAGTATATTCTGGTATAATTATGTAAATTGTTTTCATTATACCATATGATTCCTAATAGTAAATAGTAATGTGAACCAGCAGCATTATTTGATTTTCCTGAAGCAAATATTAGAATATCACAATATCATCAGGAAAGCATGTATTCTTTGATACATTATGTCTGTTTTCAACTAAAATAAAGTATCTAAGAAGGATTAAGGGTGATTAAGTAAAGGTGAAATGGTAAAACATAAACTCATAAAAACAGTGGAGTAGTATCTAAATCAGCACAACATGCATGCATTTTTAAAGACAGAAAGTAAATCTCACAGAGAAGAAAATCATCAGCCTACTGCAGGAGACATTTGTCCAAAGGATTAAAGTTTTACTGCTGGCACAGAAATACAAACAAACAATCCAACAATGGTTGAATATTAAACAAACAAATATAAAACTGCTATTGGTCTGCTGAGCGTCACTCATGATGCATGTCGGGAACTTGTGTTGTGGCAATGCCTACCTATTTCTATATAAAAGCTACTTTATCTGGTCGTCTACTTTATCTTACCGTACTTTCTATAGCAGCTTTTAGAGTGTAGCTTGTAGAGTAAAGCTAGTTTTAGCTTTTACCATTAAGTAAACACATTATGTATGATTAGACAGATCTTTAACACATTCTTACTCCACAATCTGACAACATATCGCCAAACAACATATTATATAATATATTGATTCTGGAGTCTTGAGTATTAACAAAAAATCTTACTAAAACTAATTTCTCATCTGCAACCCTCTGCCTTTTTTTTAAATGAACAATCTAATTGAGCTGCAGGGTCTTACCGTACTGAGTAATAAAGCTGTGAGCCACGTTGGGCACCGTCTTCACAAGGTTCCCCAGGAAGTTGAACGTCGGCAGGAGACGCTTCACACTGACCTGGCCGTTCAGCTGCGTAAGATAATAAAGAGAAAAACTTAAATTAAATGTATAGTGATTTTAAGCTGGCCTTAAAGAATCTCGTCCTGCTAAAAACATTAATGTGGCTGGATAAAACAAGGGGAGGAACAATCATGCAGAAAGTGACACAAGCAATTTGGTGGAAATTTATCTGTTTCACATATGGTCACGTTGGCGTGGATAGATTTTTCCTTAAACAAAAAAATTAAAATTATCATCTCTCTTTTACATTTTAATTAAATCTCTATATCTCCTCAAGGAAATTAGCATTTTTTCTATTCCCTCAACACTACAGTAGAAAAGTATGTTCTTTTTAAGCATTTGTTTTACTGAAAGTGCTACTAAGTTGCCTCTAATCTTCAAACACAGAGGCAGGACATTAACATTTAGTGCAGATAAGATAGAAAGGAGACAACTGTCTAATTCCTAGTCCAAGCAGGGAGTTCTTTCCGTGAAACATTTTTCCATTTTTCCGAGTTAAGATCCAAGATTTATGAGGCCTGTCAAGGCTCCCAGGTGTTAAACCTTCCTGTCCTCAGCAGCACAGTCAACTTAACTCCGTCAACTGATTTCACAATGATGCTGCTCGACTATCTCCTCAACCCTGAGGTGACACAACAGCAGTGAGACGAAGACAAGAACCCTGCTTCCGAAGCAGCCTGGTGTGGATGTGACATCGGTTCCAGAATTGTTGTGTAAAACTTTAGGACGCGTGTTCCTGTCCCGGCAATTTTACACTCACTGTGCAAGCATTGTTGGAAGAATATAAATGGGTTTGGATTACCTGTTTGTGGACCTCATCCAGAACAAAGTGAAATGGCAGCTCATTCTGAAACTCGAGGAGCAGCTGAACCAGCACTGATTGGCACACACACACACACACACACGGACATGAATCAGAGAGAAATTCATTCAATAAACAGCAGTGAAGAGACTGTTGTACAATTTAACACGTTTCTAGCTGTCAAGCAAGATGTTTGATCTGCTTGAAGCATTTCATTAACAATACATCTAATGTTACATTCATGGCTATGTCTTCAGTTAAATGAGTTTAAAAATGTCAGAGGAAAGAAGGAATGAACATCCAGTCATTACGGTTTTACCAGCTTTTATAATAAAGCGGTCCCTGAGGCATTCAGGGACAGCAGCCATAAAATTATTTATGCATTAGTTCTTACAAAAACATTTTCATACTGCAAAAATCTGTTGGTTTAATACTATATGTTCATTAAAAGACAAAAGGGTTTATGGGTATGGAGAAGTGTGAACACTGATGACAGCATAGATCACAAAATTAGAAAAGAAAAAAAAATACTTCAACTCTCCAGTAAGCTAAAATGTACAAATATCTACCTGCAGATTGTTCTAACAAATGTGTAAAAATAGAGACAAGTCACCTTATTTACTGCCGGTGACCCTGCATGGTTGAACATAAAGTCTGTCCTTATGTTTATAGGAGTTCAGATGTGGGTACAACGTGTATATCCACAAGCAATATTGATGCATTTGTATGCGAGTACATATGGAGAAACACACAAACATAACCAAAGCATAAACAGGAATCCCTTCACCTTGGTCAACCTTTTCCACCGTGACTGGGTTCTCCTCAGTTTGAAGCATACCTGAGAAACAGGAAGGGCATAAACTCCACAAGTATTGAAAAGAGAATCTGAATAATTTGCCATCATTGCAATCTTGTGCACAATGAAGCAGGCTTGCTTTTAACCTTGGCTAGCAATTTATAATTATTTTTAGAGTACTATTTGGAGATAATAATTTAAACTGCACATGGACTGAGTGGCTGTCAACAAATTTCTGAATCTTATTTTAACAAAATGTTGCACATTTTAGCCGTTCAATTATGATTCATAATTTTTTTTTTCAACTTGATATATCTCAGTGATTTTAGTTTTGCCATACTTTACTGTAGCAACTGTATTCATAATGAGATTGCCCAGGTAGACTATATTTAAGAAGTCGAATATCAACCTTTCAAAATATATGTGCTGAAAACTTTCACAATACATTTCCACCACTTTCACAGTTACGTACTTCTCTGTCACAATAAAACATAAAAACCAATTGAGATGTGTGGGCTGTAGTGTGATGAAAATGTTCAAGAGGCATAAACACTTTTGCGAGGCGCTGTATTGTTCTGTAGCTTAAAAATACTCAAAACTAAAAGCACCAAAGGTGGATAAACAACTTGTCCTTCAGAGAGATGACAAATATGTTTTTTTTTTATCTACATGGTGCAGTTTTATTTTTTCCTGCTGTTTCATTTCTGCTATTCTTGTTATGTAGAGTGCTTAAATTAACTGAGACAATAAACTGGGTTATATCATCGTATCTCCTTTGAAAACATAAATTCTAAGTTTCTTGAACAATCTTCCAATACCTTCCTTTGCCCTCTTGTGTGCTGGTGCATATTTTCCTCACCTAATAATGTGGTAATAAAATGCAGAGTGACTCTGTGGTCCTGTCGAAACAGCTCTCTCAAGGCCCCTGCAGAGCTCTTCAGGATGCCACTTATACTCGACAAGGCAAAACATTTCCTCACCGACTGCAACAAACACGTAGAGTGCATTAAATGACCTGAGTGAAGTTGGCCCCCCCACCTTCTTCAAATCAGACAAAATTGGTGTCAAAGGTTTGTGCAGCAAAGAACTCTTGTTTGTGCCGCTATCATGTCAAAGATATAAAGAAATGTTACTGTTTGTGCAAACGTTTGATACCAATTTTGTCTGATTTCATAAAAGTGTGTGTGTGTGTGTGTGTGTGTTGGGGGGAGGAGGGAGGGACCTGGTTGACCTTTAACCTTTCATTAATATCTTCAAATCCAAAGCAGCACAAAAGAAAATGTTTGCTGCACAAACATAGTCGAGTTAATTGACACCAATTTCATTTGATTTGAAGGTGGGGGGCTGGTTGACCTTTAATGACCTCCAGAAACATTTCTTTACATCTTTAAAATGATAGCAGCACAAACGAAAGATTTTGGTGCACAAACGCAGCACAAACGTTTGACACCAACTTTGTCAGACTTGAAGAAGGTGGGGCGGGGCAACTTCACTCAGGGCATTAACCTGACAGCTACGGAGGTGGAAATGCTCAGGCTTGAATACAAAGTCATAATATCGCTACTGTAAGTTGGGGAGGGGTAGCCATTGACATAAACAGCGCGATACTTACGGCCATTTCTTCCGTCTCCATCATTTCAATAGCACAGGCCACACAGAGCAGCAGCCCGCCGCCCTCAGCAGCCCGCAGGCGGACGCTCCACTTTGGGTCATGTCTGAAGTGAACCTGCTCATAAACAATATCCGTGCTCGCCATTGTTGTTGTTTCACCTACCAACTTACATGACTCGGGCAGGTCGACGGAACAAACAGGAGACTAGTTTGTTCTCTCCTCCGCAGACTATAATGCTAACACCACGTAACATTCATGTTAATTAAGCCTCTCGAACACAAAATGACTCCCGCTCACTTTTCTTTGCAGTCGGTTTTATTAACGAGTCGCTACAAACCACCAACCCCTGTCAAACTAGTGAATGACGCAGCAATTAATAAACTAGCTTAAACTAACGTGCCGCTCGCGCGCAAGCTTACGCTGTCATCACAATGGCGGGAAAATTCAAACTTTATTGACAGCAGGAGACAATGACACAGACGCTGCCAAAAGACAAAGGATCATTTCTTTATTTTCTTTACCTGACAGTAACTCAGACTAAACCTTTCCTGTTTTAGGTGAGTTAAGATCATAAACTTTATTTTCATCCTTTAAATGCCAGGATAAGAAGTGAGGTATCTCTTTTTATCTCTAAAATCAGAAGTGCATACACTGCATTGAATGCCCACATGATTTTAATTAATTTGAGTTGATAAACTAGGTACACCTTATATGTCTTTTAAGGCTTTTATGACACAATGGACCTTTAATTACAGCAGTCACATATAAAGTCATAGGTTATGTAGAAAATGACCTAATAAACTCCATTCCATGTAGAGGAAACACTGTTGGTTAACCACTTGGCAGCCAACACAATCCATTTTAATGCACACAAACACATGGCTTATATTGGCCAGCATGTCCGGAAGACAACATTTGAAAAATGTTTCTGAGAAACGCAGCCTATGCGCCTACGCACCTGATTCATTTACTCTTTTTCTGTCAGGAGCACACACACACATATATATATATATATATATATATATATATATATATATATATATATATATATATATATATATATATATATATATATATATATATATATATATATATATATATATATATATATATATATATATATACATATATATACATATACATATGTATGTACATATATATATACATATATATATATATATATATATATATATATATATATATATATATATATATATATATATATATATATATATATATATATATATATATATATATCTATATATATATATATATATATATATATATATATATATATATATATATATATATACATATATATATATATATATATATACATATATATACATATATATACATATATATATATATATATAAACATATATAAACAAGAAAAGGAAATGTTTATTCTAATTCAGTGTCATATAGCGAGAAAATATAGGTTATATTCACTGAATACAAATCCAACTTGATCATCTTCCAGTTCAACTTTCCAAACTATGCGATTTGTTAATGATTATGTTCACTTACCAGACTAACTGTCAGCAATACAAGTTGTTAGCATGGCATGTTTCTTCATCTTGGACGTTCAAATAGTCTAGCAAAATCTCTGCTAAATGAGATCTTTAATAATGTGTCTGTGAAAGATTGAAATAATTTGACATGCAAATATAATACTTTTCACAGGACCTATCAATATATATATATATATATATATATATATATATTATATATATATATATATATATATATATATATATATATAAAATTAAAAAAAAAAAAAAAAAATCCCTTCTGACCCACCGCGGTGGTTCTTATCCTCTGAGTTCGGGTTCTCTACCAGAGGCCTGGGAGCTTGAGGGTTCTGCGCAGTATCTTGGCTGTGCCAAGGACTGCACATTTCTGGACTGAGATGTCTGATGTTGTTCCTGGGATCTGTTGTAGCCACTGCTCCAGTTTGGGGGTTACTGCCCCGAGGGCCCCGATGACCACAGGCACCACTGTGGTCTTCACCTTCCAGGCCCTCTCCAGTTCTTCCCTGGTATATATATATATATATATATATATATATATATATATATATATATATATATATATATATATATATCTCACCACTTGTTAACCTGGTATTTAGCAAATGGGTTTAGGTGAACCGATATGACCTAAAACAGGAAATGTTTATTCTAATTCAGTGTCATATAGCGAGAAAATATAGGTTATATTCACTGAATACAAGTATTTGTTTTTAGCTGTAAAAAAAGCAATTTGCTAATTTATTTTTATCTTCTCGTTTCACTTTATGTGGTGGAAGAATTATTATTTTGAGTAAAAATAACAATTTGGAAACACCAAAGTAAAAGACTGTAAGCTGGAGAAAAAAAGGCGGTCTATTTTGTTTGAGTTTCCTTTTCACTCTGTTTTTATCTATTGCACTTTTTATTGCCCACAAGAAATGAACTGGTGTTTCAAAGCATAAGACAATTGCTGAAAGAAGAAATGTTTAAGGCCACCGTTCTGTCATACAACTTCCACTAGTGGAGCAAAAAAGACATTTTGTGTTTGCAAATAACATAGTTAGCCCAGTTGAGATATTTTCATCAAAACATAAAAAGAGTTTGTATGAACTGAGGTGGACAAGAGCAAACCACAGACAAATGCTTGCGTCTAAACATGCTGTTCTGCTAAGTTGGAACTTAAATATTCAGGATGATGTCAAATCCAACTTGATCATCTTCCAGTTCAACTTTCCAAACTATGCGATTTGTTAATGATTATGTTCACTTACCAGACTAACTGTCAGCAATACAAGTTGTTAGCATGGCATGTTTCTTCATCTTGGACGTTCAAATAGTCTAGCAAAATCTCTGCTAAATGAGATCTTTAAATAATGTGTCTGTGAAAGATTGAAATAATTTGACATGCAAATATAATACTTTTCACAGGACCTATCGCAATTTACGAGGTATCCATATTGGACATTTCCGTCAAGAATAATGGTAAACCTTTAGAATTTTCCACTTTGAATTCCAACTTCTACAAACTCTTTTTAATCGAACATTTTTTCAATGGAGGCTAATAATTTTTCATGACATTGCCCAGGCCCTGTGGTACTACTGCTTTAAAATGCTTACTACAATGGTAGCAATGAAAAAACAAGCAGTAAAGTGGGTCTTATTCAATAAAGTTTAGGAAACGCTTGTATAAATAGTTTCCACTCCTTTTCTTGTAGCATCAGCAGGATACTTTCAGTTTTGACAATCACTTGTGATATCTTAAACCCTATTTAAACGTATAAACTTTAACTATATGACAACGTAGTGTCATAAATCGTTAAGTAATCCAACATAATGCTTAAAAACATAGTAGAGAACAATGGAAACAAACCGTGTACCCCATCTTGTTTGCAACAGTTGTCCACAGGGTAACAGACGACATCAGCCGGGAGAAACCATGGATTATGTTGTTTGCAAATGATTTTGTTACATACATTGAGAGTAAGGGTCATGTGCAGGAAAGCCTTGAGTAGAGAATGAAAGCAAGACAGATTAATTTGGTTTGGATGAGAGGAAGACAGGTGGAATACTCAAGCTATAAAGTGGATAAATTCACTTTATAGTTTGAAATCAGCAGTCAGATATCCAAAACAATTGGCTTTGGACAAGTAAGGAGCATCAGATAAAGTTAGAGTGGTTGGATACATTTTGACAAAAGAGAGAAAGAGAAGGTTTAGAAGTTGCTAGTGAGCCATGCTATGATGTATTGTTTGGCTTAAAGATGGTGGTTGTAAAAACAATTTATAAGGCAGAACTTGGCAGGTAAGTTTTTTAAGCAGCTCCCCCACTGGCCCCCCACGTACTAGCATTCAACTTGTCATTATTCCATCAAAGAAATAAATTGACTAAAGAACCAAGGAGGTAAAATACAAGCAGTGGTTTGATGTCATAATTAGACAACCTGGCAACGCTCATGAGGCCTGCTGGTCCTATTTGGCTGCTTTCACACAGGAAGCAACAGGCGCTGTGCTTGCTGCTGATCCAGAGCCAAAACCAGGAGAGAGGAGTGCTGAGCGAGCAGCACAAAGGTTGCAAAAATATTGCAAAAGTTGTTTTCCAAAAGTATCTTCTCTCACCACATGAGAGACCCTGTTACCAGAGAGAATTAATTATGAGGGAAGATAACTGTGTCAGCCAACAGTTTTTGTAACCTAATACGACACATCTCTTTCTTCTCATGGGATCATCAAGGAGGACCATGTGCCATAGCTTGTCGTTTTCTCCTCTGGTCAACAATGCTTGACCAGAGGGCGAAGGCAAATAGTTGTTAATTTCATGCTAATTTTGCTCATGTTCGTGCTTAAAGTGTATTAAATTAAATTCTACTTACATTATATAGTTTGAGAATTCTAGACTTTAGAAGATTTTCTGATTTGAAAACAGACTCCTTTTTATAGTTCTGTCAGTGGTTTTCTCTTAATTTTCACATCTTCACCTGTCTACTTAAAGAAGTAGCTGACATACTGGATGTCTGCTGGACAACTCGGAGCTTTGAGAAGGTCTAAAATCTGGTTATCTCTACAGCATCCCAGGAATGTGAAGTTCATTTTTCTTCAAGTCTCCTCCATCCAACACTCCGATCAGCACTGCAAGTAAGACCTGGAAAAGCCAGTTTAGTTTTCACCAGCATCACCTGTTTTGCCCGCCTGCAGATTTCTCAAGCCCCCTTTCTTTCCCCTCTGCGAACATTGTTGGGAGAAAGCCTAAAGAAACGGTTCTATTATCCTCCCCTGGAGAGCCCGATTGAACCTGGCAAGCAACATCTTCCTTTTATGTGCTGTTACACTGAGATGTAGCCTGGGCCGGGATCCAGACGGCTCCAGAGCCCAAATATCCAAGTTTGTTTGACAGAGTCCTGCTATCTCCTCTCCGTCCTCAGAGTAACGACAGGCTGAGACTCCTTTGGACAGAGAGAAAAAAAGAGGGAGATGGAAAGCTAGATTTGTGTCTTTTCAGCTACACAAGAATCAGGGATGCAGGAGGCAAGTAATGTTTTCATTCCAACAGAGAGAAAAGTGGGGGAAATACTGTGTTGCCATCCTGTTATGGAACGGGACACAACACAAAAAACACAAAAAGGGTTAAATCTTTTTATCCCTTTTATTTTTCCAATGAGGTAAGAAGGTCAAAGAAAGTGAATGTCTTTGGTTCCAGGATTTCATAAAAGTCTTATATGGTCCGGAATGCATTTAAAACATATTAGAAATATATTATTAACATATTAAAAAATGGTATCTACGCTTTGATTTTATCTGAAGCTCATAGTGATTTTCTGTGTTTTTGGATGACATGCGCTTATCTTTGATTAAAAACAGAAAACCTTCTACTGAGCATTAACTGGGCCGGCTGATCTTTTTAAATGTGTGATATTCATTTTCCTCTGGGAAAAAACAAACTCACGACTGATTTTCAAGTACATATTTGCCATTTGGCTTAATCTGTGCATTGCAAAAAGCACAAACGGCGCCTTTTGCATATTTTTGCTCTAACTTTTAAGGTAAATGAGGATTGGCACAAAACAAATAGCAGTACCTTCAACTTCTGACATCATTTCTGATTTATTTTGGTCTTTTTGGTCATCTGTTGTTGAAATATCAGCCTTTGAGTTTCAGGTAGTGAGGTGTGAGGGTTTTTTTTGTTGTTTTTTTTTTTTGCATTACCCATGAAGGCCACCGTTTGGTCATCGCCATGACAACAGTCCTCTCAGCAGCAAACTGCTGATGGGTGTGAGGCGGCGAGAATGAGCAGGACCGGTTCTGTCCATCTGTCCATCCCCCCCTCCGTGAGCAGACTGCCCGGCACGTCGGTGTGGGGAGACACGTCGCCCAGTGTGTGTGTGTGTGTGTGTGTGTGCGCGTAGCAAATGAGCGCACACACAAATGGTCTTCCTAATTGTTTTTCAGTCTGTTAAATTCAGCAAATGTGATGTGCTCCAGTAAACATATTGGAGGCAAAAAAAAAAAAAAAAGTGGGCTGTGTTGGGACTTAAATTAAATTAGGAGGTCAAAGAAGTCCATGACTGAGAGGAGTATTAAACTCCTGACAAGAAGTTGGAAGGTAATTGGTTTTAAAGCCTCCATTTTTAGCAAGGACCAGAGCGACGAGTCGGGCCGGCTATCGACTCTGGAGGGAGACAATCAGCCCCCGAGAATGAGGCAGCGTGAGTTACGTCCATCAGCATTCGGGGGGAAAAAAACAAAAGAAAAAAAAATCTCACTTAAAATGGAAACAGTTTCCACGTCACTCATTAACCTTTGTCTCCAGTGTCACTTATTTTCAACCGCTTCCTTTGAGGCCCCGGACGCCCACACGTGTCTCAGTCTGCAGTGTGAAACAGTCAGAAAGCAGCGATGCTCTTTTTTGGTTTTTGCAACTGATGTTATTCCACCAACTATGCAGAAGACAGATGTAGGGGCTCTGTGAGAAATCCTAAAATAGCTCCTTTACCGTTTCCCAGTAATACGGTCATGTCACACATTTATCGAGCTCATGAAATAACATCCAGTTTTCTGACAGTCGCTATAAGAGTCATTGAAGAAACACTGGAGCAGGATTCTCAAACTCTTGATACATAAAAATCTTAAAGAATGTTATGTTTTGTTTTTTTATTCAGCCCACTTTGTTCACCCAAATTCAAATGCAGCCAAATAAATTAAACAGCTTGCCTTCAGAAATCACATAACCGGTACATGTAGTACACCTGTGTGTAAGTTGGCTTCACTGAAAATGCAGCTGTTCCGCCTCAGGTGGTCGGTGCTGAACATTAGTAAACAAGGAGCATCACGATTTTATGTGTTTGGTGGGAAACAGACATCCTATATTTCGCTGAAATGAGTATCCAACGGTAAACATTTAGTGGTGTGGCTGGCATATGCGTGGTTTTTTCTTCATCTGGAGCAGAGAAGCTGGTCAAGGATGATTCAAAGACTGGGGTCAGTAATCTCCACAACCAGAAGAGCCATTTTGCCTTTGGACTGGCTGAACACAATCTGCTTATTTCCACACAAGAGACTTTACTCTTAATTTGTTGACACCTTCTAGAAGAAATTGGTTTAAATGAAAGAACTGCTTTACTTTTGTTTCTATGATTAATACATTCTCTTCAGTGGGACTTTAATTAATTATTATTTTTTTAAATAGAAAATGGCATCAACAAGAGTGTATGCACTCTTGTTGATGCCATTTGCCAAAATTGCAACCAACTCACACAAACAACAACAACAGAAAAGACTGTTTCTTACACTATAAGTGTCATTCTTCATATAATTTTTGGCATACATTTTAATGAAAATGCCTTGTAAAAACTGCAAACACTGGCATTTTTGAAGCAACATATGCATTTTTACAATTATTATTATAATTTGTTTTTTTTTTGTTTGTTTTGTTTTGATAAACCATTTGGTCTTCACCAAGTAAAGTCAGGTCTTACAATGGTCCAGTCAAAAGTTCATAACTAGAATTGAGAATCTCCGGCAAGATAAATGAATTGCTCACAGAAGTCATCCTTCCGACTAACTTTACAGGTTTAAGGCATTATAACACAACTTTATTTGGCCTTTTCACGGTTTCTCCTCTGGGACTTCACGCGTACCGTGGGAAGACGTAGGCTGCCTTCTTTGTCGTTGCAGATTTGGGTCTATAAATAAAGGGGATTCAGACATGCCGCCCACGCCCAAGGGGAGCGCTGCGTGATCATCAACGCAGCGTCTCGACAGAAGCCGCACCAACTTACCAGGTATCACAAAGTAACGCTCACGGGCCGCAAAATCAGGTAACAAGAGACTAAGAAGACCTCAAAGTATTTGTTTTGGACAAAAACAAACTCCTAGGGTATGTCTCGAGGAAGTGGGCGGGGGCGAGGAAAGACGTGCGCGCGTGAGCGTCGCGTCATGTTCAGTCTCGCGCGCGCGCGGGTGTCGAGTCAGGTGCGCCTCTCAGTCCGCGGGGCGAAAAACTCAGAGAAACGATGGATTTTGTCGGACCTTTCTGAACAAACGGCGAGAACTATGTCGTAGCGTCGCTGCGGCGTCGGACGGAAGACGGAGCGAAGAGGAGATATTCGCTTAGGGTAAGAGACGCGTTTGGAGAGGCGAACAGGATATCATGCGGGGGCTCAGAGTCTCTCACAGGCAGACTCCTCTGACCTTGTTGGCTCGAGAGGTTCAGGAAAGTTTCTGAAACAGCGACAGGATTTCATTCAAGCACCACAATACATCATTTGTCTGTTCGAAAAGTGATTTATTAAAGTAAACATTAATTAAATGTAATTCTTAATCAGCGAGATATCCATTTGCTTTGTCCTGAAAGAAAGTTAAGAGCTCTTGTAAGTGTGTATGATTTAAAATAATAATAATTCTAAGAGACTTGACAAAGTAATCCAAAACTTTATTTGTGTTTAAGTGGCTCATTATTACCCAGTCCTGAACAAGTGGGTTAAATTACACTTCCAAGACATTTTGTCAGGTTTTAATGTGATATCCAAGGCAACTTCTAGGCATTTAAATCCTCATCATGGACAAGGTGCTGGAACAATGAAGCACAGTGTTCACGAGGAAGCGGCAGCGATGCAAAGAACTCAATTCCTTTCTGAGAAAACTATGACTGCAGAGATGTGGCTTGCTAAAGATGACCTACAAACCAGAGGGCTGATCTAAAAAAAAAAATGTTTTGATGTGTGTCATCTAGAGCACCTCGCTCTCGTTCATGGAATAATGAATTAAGGACTTCATTGTGTCCTAAAGTAAAAAAAATATAGCATGGTGCTTGCCTGTGAGATGAAGCTTATTGTCACAATTCACCAGTGTTTGTTTGACAAATATCTTCCAGCTTGCAAAATATTCAATTTCAGCAGCAAGGCATTTCAAAGTGCTTTACATAACAAACACAAATTCAATCAACAATCAAAACATTACATTGAGTCAATGCCGTCTTTAAATTCATAATATGATGTTTTGAATATTGTTGCATGCAGAGTAGTGGACTAACATTCAGCTTGACCGACCTCTGACCCTTTGATACCAACGCATTACCTTTTTATAACCTTCTAAATCCATTTCGTAGCTGTAAACAAACCATTTCTTTTGGAGTATTTAGCTGCACTTCAGTAAGTCAGTAACTTTCTACTATTGATGAAAACATAATTCTGTTTCGTTGACGGATTATTTCAGTTATGGGAGAAATATCTTGTCATTAGTGAAATAATCTTCCAGTGAATGAACTCATTATCAATGCCACAATTTTGGAGTTGATAATAGAATTAAGACCTGATGAGATGTGACTTGTCTGTGAAAACCTTTAATTTAATAACCTGCAGAGTATTGTGTCTTAAGCTGACATTTTAACAGGAACTCACTTAAATGTCAAGATTTAATGTTTTGGCTGTTCTTTCTTGAATGACTGCCTCCCATATGCCAGCTTATCCTTTTGTCCAATGAAAAATCCACCATATTTGGTTCACAAGATGAAATTTAAATTATTTTAGGCAAAGTTAAGAATATTAATTTCTTTTTTTGTTTTCGCACATAGATTTCACAAATTCAAACTGCACAAGAATCACTGTAGAGTAAATAACTTAATCTTGGACTGCTACATGTATTTTTCAGTACTGCATCAGTCTAATGCATCTAGTCAGAAATTGATGCATTAGAAAATGACAATTTATGTGAAATCAAACAGTCCATATCACTTGCATGTTGGCCATATTTCCTAGTTTGTACACAACACAGTTGATGCTCACACCCCACCGACTGGAAATCACAAAAACCAACTACAAACTTGATTAGCTCTTGCAGTATATTTATTTATAGATTTTTTTTCTAGCACCCAAACCAGCCTTAACACCCTGCAGCCCTGGGTTTACCGCTCTGTAGATTGGTGTTGTTTTATTTTCTATTGTTTCGTGCCCTTTTTCGACATCTGAGACAGACATGCCACTGATTCTGAAAGCTCACTTTCAGGCCTCGATAAGTCAATTACATCCTGACGCTTTGACGTTGTTGAAGTCTTGCCTGTGGTTTATTCAGACGGTCGACTGCGCAGCATCACGTCCTGCTGGACGAGGAGCATTATTCGTCACGTTTCCACTCATCGCTGAACTCGAGTGCCACTGCATTTTGCAGTCTGACAAACCAGAAAGGCCGCTTACAAACACGTCGCTCTCCCAGGTCTGCGTCAGAAAGCTGTGAGAGGTTAAAGAGAAAAGCAAAGCAAAAAAAAAAACCAAACACATCCCCTCAAGTTGAGAAGTTGACAAGAAAAACCCCCCACAGTGAATCGGTGACCTTGCATTCTCTAAAAGTGAAGCTTCCAGCTTCTAAGAGCCCTACTTTGTCTTGTTTTATCTAGGGAGACAAACCCTAAACACGAGCTTATCTCCTCTCACAAACATCTCATCAGCACTTTTGGTGAGTTCTGCAGGGCACAATAAAGAAAGAGAGGAAGAGTCTTCCAGTAACACCCGATAACGGCCTCACACTCCTGCGCGGAGACATGTTGACAGTCCGTGCGCCGTTCAGGAATCACTTAGCGGGTTAACGGGCCTGACGATGACGTGGTGTAATTATAGCACATCACAGGAGTATTTGATTCCTCCCAAGGACTGTTCACCACTTGGTGCATAAAGACTTGGTTCATCAGGGAGATGAAAGATGGCGACGGTGACTGGATCCACTTATTCATGTCTGACATCCCGTGAATGTCTCGCCGTCAGAGAGACGCTTTTCCAGTCAGCGTGCTTTTGAAACAGAAAATGATTCCTAACTGGAGAGAGGATGAAGGTAGGAACGGCGTCACAAAAGGAGACTGAAAAAGAGAGACTGAAAAAGAGAGGGGTCAGGGAGGTGGAGGGAAAACGGCACCAGAACGCGATGATAATAACATGGTTCGCAGACTCGCACTGTCATTAACGTGTCACATTTTGTCACGTAAAAACTTCAGCGTGTTTCATAAGGATTCAAAGCCGCAGATCAAAACAGAAGTCGGCATGTGATAGTTAA
Organism: Poeciliopsis prolifica; assembly: GCF_027474105.1. Classification (NCBI taxonomy): domain Eukaryota; kingdom Metazoa; phylum Chordata; class Actinopteri; order Cyprinodontiformes; family Poeciliidae; genus Poeciliopsis; species Poeciliopsis prolifica. The sequence goes on from NW_026562644.1 coordinate 55,912, forward strand.
CATGCTGCTTTCAGGAAGTTTTGCAAACAAAATAAAAATTCCAGGTGGAAGTTTAATAAAAGCTGAAGTTCAGTCGGATTTACGACACATTAAATTGTTGCGTCTTAAATCTTAAAAATTAAATCTCGATTTAATATGAGTTTCAGCAACATTTCATTTCCTTTGGGAGTAATGAAGTATTATTGAATTGAACTGGATTTAAAGAAAAGCATCTAAGAAAAGAATAGGAAATTTCAAGAACTTTGCTCTGGACTTTGACTAGGCCAATATAAAACATTGACTCTAAACCATTTCATTGTTGTTTTAGCTGTCTCAAGCCTTTATTTAGCCTCATCCATCTTTGCCTCCATTTTAACCAGATTCCTTCACTTAGGATGATGCTGCCACCACTTTGTTTCACTGCTGAGATTTTTTTTCTTCCTCTTTTTGCGAATAGATTAAAAAGAAAACTTGTGTTCCTTAATAAGAATTGCAAGGACACCGCCTGCAAAAGAGACTTTGAATTTAACTGAGTCTTTTCTGGTGAAATAAAGTGTAAAAGAAAACTGCTTCCGAAGCCTTCAGAGAGCTTCAAACTGAGATTAAAACACACAGAAGTTGACTATTAATTAGACTCTGAAGGCATTTAGTTATATCTGGAGATCAGAATAAAGGGGAGTGAAAACCAAAACCTCTTTGAAACCATGCACAATGTTCCTTCCACTTCGATTTGATTCGTCTCATCAATTCCTTAAGGTTTGCAACAGTACTGTGACAAAACATGGACAAGTTTAAGAAAGTTTTTGCACCGCATGATTTGCTGAGACGCCTCGGAGATGAGAGAGATTTAAAGTCGTAGTAACAAGAGGGAATTATGTGTTTATGGGAGTTTGCAAATCTTTGCTAATTAAAACGATGAGCCTGTTGCTTTGTTTTGAGGGGAAGATTTCCTCCGGAGAAACAAAACAAGAAAAGCCCTGTCACATAACAGCGAGTAAGAGGAGAACAAACGACTGAACAGGCAGAGAGGCTGAATCCTTCAAGCTATTTTCATCTGCTTTGAACAGGCATTACTCGCGCCCATTTATCCCGCTCGGATAACAGCTCTCAGCCGATACTCGGCACTCACGTTAGCAGAAAATTGTCTTTATTGAGAAAAGAATCAGTTGGCCTTACTGAGTGCTCTGTTTTATTTTCTTCTCTGTGTGTTTTCCATCTTTTTCACTCCTGCGTTTCACCATTTTCCTCTCAGGAGTTTCTAATCCTCCTGGCAATTTCCCAACAATTCCCGTCTTTATTTTCCTACATTCTCAACAACTGAGTCACTTTTCTTCCGCTTGTATCTTTTCCTGCAACCTCCTCCCCTCCCCCCCGGCTCCTCTTATCTCTCGGTCTCCTCTGTCATGTCCGTATCCATGAGGAACCCACCTCAACGCCGGCGCTCCCTGGGTCCCGTCTCACCCAAGCGAATCTACAGGAACCTCTCTGTCAGACTGAGGGGAGGAGAGTCGTCCGTCGCCGCCGAGGTGGATGCACCCAAACACACCAGCAAGCCTGCAGAAGCTGTAAGATGCTAGCACTCTCTTCTACCCCACCAACCATATTTAGCTTCGGCACAGAGCTGAAACTGTTTTGTATCTTTTGTAGGAGAATATGCTATAAAAGGTATAGCAACCAATTCAACCTGCATTTGGCGACACAAAATTTTACCTCCTTTAATCTCCTGTGGCAACCATTCAGCCATGCAAAAAGCTCAGGTGGCTCTACCTTCAAGGATAAAGCTCCTCCTTGAAGCTTCTTTCTCACAGAGCAGTTCTGCCCCGCCCCACTCAGTTCCTTCAGACTAGCCAGCAGCAATTAGCAAACAGCTAATGGATGAGCTCATTACGGGAGCTACTTCTCAGTACAATGCTGCTAAAAACATTGCTAAAGGGTTATTAAAGTAACCATGTTGTGGTGACTTCCTGAAGGCGGAGTTTCACACAGGGCCGGTGTTTTAAAAGAGTCAGAGACCCATTTTCGAAGTATTGAATTACAAAGTTGATGTTCTTGCAAGTCATATCTGGTGTAGCATTTTATAATAAATTAGGGTAACATTCCAACCTGATTGTGCTATAGAATGGTACTACTTTGCCTGGAAAACTCAACACTGCCCCTTTAATGAATGAACTCCTCACTAGACTGTGTATTTGCCAGGAGGAGTGTTATGCTAGAACTGTCAGGATTATGCTAGAACCGTGTTAATGAGTCTTTCCACCCCTACACCTCAAATTAAAATGACACCGTGAACCTCTCACTGCAACGCTATAATCAAGGTGCTTTCAGGTGGAATAGCTGATTGGAGATTTGTTTTGAAGCACAAAGCTAATCCTCCTGTCGCTCACATGAGACAAACGGCGGCTGCACTTTGACTAAGCTGACTGTGCAGAGGAGCTCGCAGGAGGCATTGTGGTTTCCACCAGTTGTATGGTGAAGAGCTATGACTGCGTCTGCTGCATTTGTGTCTTTCGGCTGCGTTATGGATTGCGTTTCAGTTTGTTTTCGGTAAGCAGTTGCTTAGGAACGTGCAGTCGGTGTATTCCCTGCACGAACGCAAAGTCTTACCAAGTGTTTTTGGTCTAAGTTTCTAGTGCAAATATACTGCAAGAAGACAAAACTAACAAGTACCAGCAAGATATAGGAGATTTTATTTGTGTAAATAAATCCTTAATACTTATGAACAAGTACTTGTTATCAGTGGACATTTTAGATTGTGTATAAGACATAAGCTTCTATATTGTGCTGAAAAGTTTCCTTTAAGTTAATTTTGTCTTACTTCAAATCCATTAAGATGTTTAAGGTTGAAACCCGACCAAAAAAATCCTTGGTAAGATTTTGCATTTTTGTAGAGCTGTTCTCTCTCTGTAAACAGAGAAAGAGAGAAATATTCCCAAACAAATCACCACCACTTTTTCTTTCATCCACAGCTCAAGCTTTTATTCGGTAATAACTCAAATTCCCTGGCTTTCTTTATCTCATGAGGCTGGGGTATGAGTTTGTCGTCCTTGGCCGCTTTGATTTATGGATCTTGTTCTTTTTCCTCTTTCTTTGCAACTCCCCTTCCTCGCCCTCGCCAAATAAACCTCCTTTGACATATGAACCCTCTTTCTTTTTCTCTTTCGCGCGCCTTCTTCCGTGGTGCACCCTTCTTCCCTCTGCCCATTAGTACAAGACCCTGTGGGAGGCAGTGGAAAACGAGGACACTCTGGCTGTGCAGAGCCTCTTGTCCAAAGATCATGCCAGCTGTGGAGGAGGAGGATCGAGCTTGTGGGAGCGAGGAGAGAAGAAAGAGAAGGACTGGGAGAGAGATAAAGAAAAAGGGGTGAACCGAGTCAGCGAGCAGGGGTTGGTTCCTCTGGATGTGGCCGCGCTTACCCACAACTCCCCTCTTCTTCACGTGCTGACAAAGGCAGGCGCCAGGCATAACCCTATTTGTAAGTTTCACTCTTTGACTGATCAAAACATGCACAGAAAAAAACCTCTGCTGATTTTTCACCCTAACGAATGATGCGCGGCGTCTGGATTAACGGCTGCGTTACTTCTCAGTGTGCCGGCCAGCAGACTGGGGGCTCAAGCTGGACGCCCTGGTGGATATGGCGAGCAGATGGACGGAGGAGAGGAAGTCGGAGTTGGCCAGGAAAACAGGAGCAGGCCCCCAGGCGCAGGCGGAGGTCCAGAGACAGAGCCGCCTCTGGAGACTGCGGCTGCAGCTGTACTGCCGGATGAGAGAGAACTTCCAGAACACGGGTCAGTGCTGTGAAGTTCTCCCAACCCCTTGAACTTTTTGACATTTTTGTGTTTTTATAGGATTCCTTTTATGGAATGGACAAACATCAGTTTAGATTCACCATATAATTGTGAAATTTGACATTTTGAAAATAAATTTGCTCAATAGAACCCCAAAAAATGTCTTGTTTTTCAATAAAACGCTGTGGCACTGGGATGAGGTTGCTGATGGCACAAACCACGAAGAAGAAGAGGACAGGAAGTAAATGAAGGGGTGGCGTGTTTTATAAAAACTTATCGTGTCCACAAGCTTAAACGTGTGATTTTATTTGCATTTCTTACTTCTTACTTTGTAATTGCAAAAATTCTTCAAGTTATATTCAAGAAAGCAATGTTTAAATAGTATTTTATCAATTTAATCAGTTTTCTTCTGTATGCTGTCAAAAGACATCAGAGTGAAAACATGTTCAATATTTATTTTAGGAAGTGCTTATTGAATGCAGAGACAGCTGTTTATTAATATTTTAACAGTTTGATAATTGATTTTATTCATATATTCTGTCACTACTGGCCCTTTGAGAGCATCCATAATTTTGACACGGCCCAAAGTGAAAATGAGTCAAATGAGTTTGACAACTTCTGCTTCACGCTGCCTCACTTTCAGGATTTACATCCATAAGAAGTTGTCGTGTTTTTTTCCACAATTTGTTGATTTCAAACACTCCATGCAGCAAAGGTCGCCAGGCAGGGAATCGAACCTGCGACAGCCGAGTCGAGGACTAAGACCTCCATTTGTGGGTTGCGCCACCACAGCACATCCCAGATCTGTGTAGCTTAATCTCAATTTAGACGCAGCTTTCTCTTGTTAAGGCCTCAGAGGTTTGTTGGAAAACATCAGTGAACAAACACAAACTCAGTGCTGTATCTGTCAGAATAACAACGGTGGTGAAGATTGAAACAGGTTGGGCTATAAAACAACATCCTAAGCTTTGAACATCTCATCTTGTTCTAATAATAGAGTACGGAACTACTGCACTGCAAAAACACATTTTATTGAGTATTTTTTGCCTGTTTATTCTAGTTTATATTGGATTTGAAATGAGAGAAAACTATGAACTTTTCAGCAACATATAGGAGGTCATTTAAAGTAAATAGTTCCTTAATATTGGTAAAGAAGTGGCTCCACTGGAACATTGTTTCACTTATAGTTAAAATAATCTGCTATAAATCTGACTTTTATTTTATTAGAGAGTAACAAAGAGTGAAGCTCCTGAAAAATACATTTTTAGAAGTTTTATTTATTAATTTTTTTCTGCTGTTTGTAGCAAACATGTGGAAGAAAATGCTCTGGTCAGATAACCCGAACTTGAACATCATGACAAATGTTTATTGTGGCCAAAAAAAAACAAACAAACAAACAAAAATCCCTCTCAATACATACCAACATCTTAGCAAAACACAGAGGTGGCAGCATCATGATATGGGAATTGTAAACTTAAAAACAACAAACCCATCTATAAATGGAGCTGGTGGAGGCGCGCTGCAATTTTTAAATTTTGATTCCCAAAAAGAGCTATTTCTCCAGTCTACTTTACAGCTGCTCTCTACTTTGTGATGATCGATCATATAGAATAAAAACCCAATAAATTAAACTCCGGTTTGTTGTTGCTGCGCAACAAAACGTGAAACAGTCGGAGCGTCTCGATATCTTGCTGTAATTATTAAACAAGGTGATGGGACCGCCTTCGCTAAAGAGGACAACCTTTAACTCGCCAGCCTTTCATTTAAGGCGACGCTAATGTGCCTCCATTTCCGTCAGTCTTTCCGCCGAGGCACTGAGACAGAAGGAAGGAAGAACCTCCAAAACAGCCATAAATGGCCTCCCTCTGAACGGTGGAGAAGCGGGGATATAAATTGTGCAGCGCTGCATTAGTTCTGCATGACTCTCCTTTAAAAGGGATGGATGCGAAGTTTTAAATATGCATCGTATAAAATCTCCCACCAGATATTTTGACGAGGCTTGAAATCTTTATATTGAATTGTCTTTTTACTCCAGTTCTAATCTACAAAAACCTCCACGACTGCTGAGATCAATTAGCCAGCCCACACTATCTTGCTAAAGTTTTATAAATATTATATATATATTTTTCCTTTCCCTCAGCTCTTTTGCTAAGTTTTTTTCTAAAAGTCTCCCATCTTAATCTCATCTGAACTTCCAAGCGAGTCCCTGGCCATCAGTCTGTCCAGATTCTCATTGCCATGCCCCTGCTTTCCCCACCGGCTCTGTGGATCAAATAAAACCTTGATGATGGCGGATTTATGAGCGAGGATTCTGCAAAGAGAAGTTTCTCAAGGCTGCTGCGCTTTTTGCTTCTCACACAAACCCATTTATGTCTTAATTCTGTTTCCCCTTCAGCGGCGCGAATGGTTGCAGGGGTTGTTATGTTATTATGTCTATTTATTACCGACTCTAATGCTTTTAGTTAGAACTCGATTCGTTTCTCTTTTAAGGATCTTCAGATCTCTTTATTACCGCACTTGTGAGGAGAACAGGGCCTCGGGTCTTATTTCTGTGCGCGGTGAAGCCAAGCGAGCTCCCATTGCAAATCTCCGGGGAAGAGAACGTTGGCTGAATGTTTAAAATCTAAAATATACATGAAATGTGGCCCAAGGTGTTTGACATAGTGGGAATCCATTCAATTCCAGGTCTCCGCCGAGTGAGAGCGAAATATAAATCTCTTTGTCTAGACTCGGCAGAGGAGAGTGGCTACGTTTGATCACAAAGCAGAAAGTCTGAGCCACTGCTACAGGTGAGACGATAACAAACGGCTCCCACTGTGTTTCAGAACCGCGGGGAGCCTCAGGAAGATTTGTTTTTGCTTTCATTGGAGGTAATAATGTGAAATTATTCATTTAGATTTGAGACGGATTTATGCGGCAGAGCGTTAGGCTGTAGCGAGAGGAAAAAAACGTAGAATAAATTCTTAAAATCCAAAGAAAAACATCGAAATAGAATAATTCTGACTTTATTCTCATAATATTTCAACTTTATTATCTTAAATTTATTGTGTTTACTGAATTTAGCACAGATTTAGACACATAGTGGCCCCTGAGCTGGAGAATTCGATGCCCTTCCACGCCCCTGCAAAGAAAAATCTTTTACTCTTGAAAATTGCAGAACATTTACATTAGGTATATTAGGAAGCTGTATAATTCACCTACACATCTGCAGAGGAATTGATGGATGGCTGGCGTCAAACATATAGCAGGTGGCTCCATGTTGCTCCCAACAATATGATAATTTCCACTTGACTATAGATTCAGTTAATAAAACTCCAACAATGTGTTACTAAAACACCACATGCGAAATGAGCTTGACTTTAATATGAACACACAGTGGGGCGTGTCGGTTCCCATCACAGTCCATGCTCCGGCTTTGGACCGAGAAGGACACAGAAAGGACACGCAACTCAGTTGTCATAGCTATGTTTTATGTTTTCCATGCATGTTGTTTGACCTTGTGTAATCTTGTCCCACCCAGAGCTCCCAGGCCCTCCCAGTCATGTGTCCTTACTGGTAACCAGCAATTCCTCTCTGTGCGTGGTGATCAAGGAGCCGGACGGTAACAGCATGGGGCTCATCACCCGCTACAAAGGTAGGCGGCGATACCTGTGGGAGTTTATCGAAGCAAATTAAGTTGTTTTAACTCAAAATGTTCATAAACACTAGGGGTGCACCAATTTATCGGCCAGCCGATTTATCCTGATGAGCCTCCAAAACAGGCCCCCCATTATCACCACTCTACCACCATGCACTGAGCTGAAAATCTGATTCACAACACCTACATCTTTACTTCTTGTTTGTTCCAATGCAGAATGGCAAATCGAGGTTGTGCCGCCATATCCTTTAGAGAGAAGAGACGTTCTCCTTCAGTCGTTCCAAAAAGAAAAAAAAAGAAGTTATTTTTAGAACTGTGATGTCTTGAACTTTTAACATTTAAGATGCTAACAGAGGCTCTCATATTTCCCCCGGGCTTTTCGCAGCTTCTCTAAGCTCGCTGTGTCCGACCTTGAGGTGAATTTGCTGGTGATGTGAAGTCCTGGGAAACTTGCCAACGGTCTTAAATGTTTTTTCCTCTCTTGAATAAACGTTTTTCACTGGAGAAAGATGGACTTCAAATTGTCTGGGAACAGCCTCACAACTTCTTTCAGGAGTAGCTTTTCTTAAACCTCTTGACGTCTCTCCACCTGAGCAGCGTGCTCCACAACAGCAAACTGCCAGAGGCGGTCACCGTGGCAACAGGCCGTTCATCCATCTTAAATCTGCTGGTGACAATAGTTTTCTACGCTGCGGTAGACTCGGTGACCTCGAGGTACCCAGAACACAAGCCCACATCCTCACTCTGCCACTGCCGTGCTTGACAACTGGCAGGACATGTGTGAACAGATACTTTGCACATAATTATGCTGCAATGCTTGGTCAGGGTCAGTTGCGGGCATTTATTATATCTTTGATCAATTATTGCGATGAGTTTCTTATCATGATAAGAATTTAGATGTATTGTTTGTCACAATAAATTCCAATTAATGATGTTTAAAACCCCTCAAACTCGTCCTTATTGTCAATATTGATGTATTTGTTTTCCCCACCATTCATTCACTGAAAGCATCAATAAGTAAAAAAATACAGATGCCGTGTCCAGCAGTTTGATGGTACAAATCAAAGCATGGGAATGTTTTCAAGAGCACGATTTGTGTTTCTGAGGCTGTAATTGTGGTTCACTTCTGGTGTGAATACCAACTACAGGAAGTGTGCGTCTTTTTGGACGCTACTACTGCTAATGCTACTACTGCATGTAGCTGTTGCAACAAAGTCGTACCTCATCATCCGTTTCCTGCTTGTTGCTGGTCAAAACATGCAGATTAAACTTTGCCACCCTACATTTAGCTGAAATTTTGAAACACAAGCATTTAGTATTTTATAATACATGTTAAGATCTAAAATATTGACTGAAGTGTGTGGAGTTAGTTGGTCTTTTTTTTATTTCTCTTGCTAATTTTTGAACAGTGCTACTTTGGGGTGAATTTGCTCAGATTTTTCAACTCCTGGGAATATTTGCAAAATTTTTGAATGCTTTCTGCTTGTAGTTCAAACACATTGGAAAACGTATATCCATCAATCTTCCTAGATTGATGGATAACAGCACTTGGATAATTCCTGATGTCTTTCTGCCTTGGCATTGATTTAGAAAAACACTGCTATCTTTTCTTCTAAATTCTTGTTCACAACAAGGGTGGGATTAGTGGCGCCATCCTTTTAATTAACATAAATAATAATATTGTGAAATCTGTTAATAACCCAGGTTTGTTTTCAATCATTTTGGACCAGAGCGGAAGTGTTACGTCCTGTCTTTCCACCACTATTGGATACAGACGGATGATTGCGAGAGGGACAGTAAATTATCTGGAATGGGACAGAAAAGAAACAAAAAGGCGTTTCATGGAGTCTTATATCAGTTCAACAAAACCAGAATCCCACACACTGCCAAGCTGGTGTGGAGGAAAGAAAGAAGAAAAAAAACCTTTTTACTCGTTCTTCTGGAGTAGGCGTTGCTTTTGCAGCTGCTTTATATCCTCCTGCCAAGAGTAGATTAAGCTCATGTTCTTTGAACTGTAAATACTCAAATCCTTTGTTCTCACTTATTGGAGCTCTGAGCAAAGCCAGGGAGAATTTTGTTAGTGAGACTGTTTCTTTATTTCTTGATTTTTATATTTTTTTCTCCCTCCACAGTGGAGTGGAGCACCTCGGTCAGCTTCAAACGCGTCCTCGGAACGGCCCTGGTCACAGAAACGAGGAACCCGTCCTATATCATCAACGGACTGACAGCAGTGAGTTAAGCAGCACACACACACACACACACGCACACACACACACACACACACACACGCACACACACGCACACACACGCACACACACAAACACAAACCACACTGATAAAAATGTGCAGCGACTCGAGAGTTTATTGGTTATATTTCTGCTCATTGAACCCGGTTTCACATGGAGAACGTTTTCCCCACAGCCTCACATTTGATCGATGAGATGAATTAATAACAAAGAGCTTTCCCACTCCTTTGTCCTGATTCGCGAGGTTAATGCACAGTGATAATTTGGCACTCTGCTGCTTCTCCCAACGCAGGGAACACACTACTACGTGAGAGCGAGCGCCTACAACGTGAAGGGATGGGGCCCACCTCAGAGCTCGGCTCCGGTCAGCGCCGCCCCCTCCAGTGAGTACGCCGCACTGCAGGACGAGACCGAAGGACCGTCAGCTAAATTTAGCTGACTTCGAGCTCCGTGTGAAGCAAGTGAAGTTTGGCAGATGGCGTGAATTATTAAAACACGGAGAATCAGGGATGTCACTGTGAATCAATGGGCCCTGTAGCCGCGCTCCCTTGAGTTCGAGTTAATCTTTTCCTCCCCTCTCTCGAACCTTCCTGTTCTCTTTACTCGCTTTTTCTTTCCAATTTACGCCTCCAGTAACGCTGCGCACTTTTTTTTTCCAAAATTGAGTTGAAAAGTTTAAAGTGTTTAACAGCGCCAAGCTTTTCATTAGATAAGTTTCATTCTCATCCAACTTACAGAGATGTTCAGAATTTAAAAAAAAAAAAAAGCGTAGAAACTTTCAGAGCATGCAGGTGTTTTGTCATGCAAGCGCTAACACTTCCTTATCTTTGGGAGAAAAGCGGCACTCAGGACTTGGCAGCAAATTAATTCTTGCCTTTTAAATGATTTTTTTTCGCTCCCAGCTGCATGAAAGAGATGATTTGGTTTTTTTTTTGCCCATGCAGGCTGGAGAGAGTGTGTTGGTGTGAAGACGCCGCTCAGGAACCACGAGGGCTTTGTGAGGAAACTGCTGGAAGATGCCAAAGAATCCCAGTACAGAGGATATTATATAGGTAACAATGGGCACTCAATCATGCAGATTGTTAAAGCTGGCAAAAACACATAACCAGTAGATGGCCAGGCTTTTCAAAAGTTTTTATATCCCTTTAGTTTTCACATTTTTTTCCATGTTAGGACCACAAACGTTATTGTGTTTAATGTGATCAACCATTGCAAAGTGGAAAAAGATGCTCTAAAGGCCTGCATGAAAAGCATCGTGTGGTGGAAAACTATCGTTGCACATTGGCCTGAACACACCATTCTCACAGGAACATACGTCGGCGGCAGCATCATCCTGTGGGCCGGTTTTTCTTCAGTAGGAGGGAGAAACAGGTCAAAGTGGATATGGAGAATAACTTTGGCAAAAAGTAGTAAAGAGCCAACTAATGTTTTTAAAAATAGGGCTTCCTCAGGTTTGAGGGATTTTTCAGTGTTTTGACAGAGTAATTGCAGTAAATTTTCACAATAAAATGACTATGAAAATATTTTAGATATTTCTTTGTGTTTTTAGGTTGGGAAGGATGCATGACTTCAGAATCGGGTTCGACTTTAAAGAGGAATAACAGAAAATTTGACTTTGATTTCAAGCAATTTCTTTGAATAAATTTAGAGTAATTTTTTAAAAAAAGAAAAATTTTTGTGTTTTACACAAATGTCAACATCTCACTCTAGGAAATGTATCCACCCACTTTCTTGCAAAATTGTTGTCTCTCTTTATTTTAAAATCTAAAAATAGAAATGAAACTAAGGCTATTTAAATGTGAGAACACTTTTTTTAATAGACTTTCATCTAAAATGAGAACATTTGCGGCTCTAAACACTTTCTATTTAGCCGGACCGAGGTCTGTTTGGATTATAAGGGCTTCAGCTCTTGTTGCAGGCAAAGACACCGGCTGTTGCCATGGAGCACACACACATAAAGATTAGTAATGAACTGTTGTTGCCTGTCCTCCAGCTAAGGGTCAATGACATTGGCTCCGATCCGTATAACCTGGTTATTTTCTATTTAACAACCATCACCGGCTGCGTTTAGTCGGCAGCCGACTTCCCAAGGCGCAGCCGTCACTCGTCCTTTTCATAAACACTGTTGTATTTAGCGCAACGCGTCTCAGAAATAACTGGCTAAACATCCCTCTCCCTCCTCTTGTTATTTTCGACAGACAGCTCGAAGTCGGCGAGTCCCAGCAAGCGCCTGTTGATGTCTCGGGGCATCAAGCAGCTTTTCCACTCTGCCACCAAGTTTGTTCGTCTCCTGCAAAGGTGGGCCCCGTCCGTCTGGCCTGCCCCAGCTCACCTGGAGAGTAGCGAGACGCAGCGGTTAAAGGGGATGTAATTAGAGCCATGCAGCCATCAAACACTTGAGAAGAGCAATTGTCACATGTTCTAAGCTCGGGGCGCAGACATTCATCCAGCCGGCCACCGAGTTTTTTGAGATAAAAAACGTTGACAAGAAATGTGAAATTATCACTAAACACCTACTATAAAGTCTTAAAAAAGTCAATAAAAAATTGAAAATAAAATAAATAAACAATGCTAAGCCTGGTGGCCCGCCAGGCTTATATTACACTGTGGGAAACCCTGTCACATTAAGGCTTCTGCAGCTCACAAATGATCTTATTTTTACCCCTAAAAAAACCAGAAGACCATCTAAATCAACACTCACTTTCTATGTGAAATTACTGCAATTTATTTCCATTCTATGTGAGTAATATGTGAAAGTCTTAACAATGGTCCTCTACGTTAGCAGGGGTGTGTACTTGGCGACTGTTTTCTACCACAAGGACAACATCCTGGGTGGCCGCTGAGGATCAGATCCCGCTGGTGGAGATCCAGTGCTGCTCCACCTCCATCACCCAGGACTTCCTGTGGTTTGCCAAGGTGAGTGAATCGCAAACACAAGCGTGCAAAAGACTGAATTCATAACATTTTTTGCAACTTGAGTGCCTAAAAAACCTGCTTATCCCTCCATTTTCTATTGTAGCTGTCCTGCGCGTGGCAGCAGGTGCCCTGGCTTCAGCAGGGCCTGTCGTCTGCTCACTCTCCCTCCTCCCTCCTTCAGAACCGGCACACAACATCTTAAAAGCTGTTGTCAGCTGCAGGTAGGAAGTTAAGCCTCTTATTCTCCAGATGAACGCAGTCATGTTGGCTTAATTGCTATTTTAATTACCTCCTTTAAATCTCGTCCTTCCCCCTTTTTTCTCCGTGTCGCCTTTTTGCCGAGCTCATCCAATCTGCATGAGCACCGAGGCTGTGTTTTAACGCGCACTAATCCTTCCAATCCTCAGTTTTACCTTTTGCTCTTGTGTCTGCTCTCAGTCTTCTTTAGGAACGATGGATTTGGGTCAGGTGTACTACGAACCGCTGAAAGACAGGCAGGGCAATGTGCTAATAGTGACGCTGAGGGAGTTCCCAAATCCTCCTTCAAGGTGAGATGGAGTCTTTTTATCCAGCCTGTAGGATATGTGTGCCAAACTGAAGGCGCGCGGGCCAAATCCAGACCGCTATAAGTTTTCACGTGGCCCTCTACACTCTTCAAGGACACAAGATTATAACTGAGTGCAAATCAAACCATTTTTGTTATCTGTATATACTGCCACATTATGTTGATGTGAAAATATGTTAAATGTTATAAAGTTTGAAGAAGTACTCTTCGAATAAAGTGATGAGTTTTTTTTATTTTTATGGCAGTTTGTTATTGGGTAGTTTTATCGCTACTTCCACAGCCAGAACTTTGAAGACATTCAAAGTTTAAGGCCCAAAAATGGAAAAGTATTTGACACTGCAGTGTAGGACATTTGTTGATTGCAAGATATTTGACTCTGCAACAATGTCTGATTTTATTCTCACACCGCTTGCCGTACTGTTGTTGTTCCTGGAAGAAAATGACAGAGTTTCGCTGAAACATCAAAGTTTTGCTCCATTTCTCTGCGTTAGCCCTCCTGACCCTCCATTCCACTGGATTGCTCTGGACCGGCTGGAGCGGAACCGCAGCAGAACCCCTCTGCTGCCCGAGCCCACGGCCATGGATATGCTCTTTGAGCAACTGAAGGTGAGTTTGTGTCTGGGTGAAACGGAGACGAACGGTGTTAAATTACTGGAAATCAAACATGTCCTGCTCTCCAGGACAAGCTGTCCTTCCACAGGCACAGCATCCAGTGGGCCCAGCCCGGCCTGTATGTGGGCATCCTAAAACTGTGCAGCTCGGTGGACCAGATGGGTCCTGGTGCCGCAGCGGCTGCCAAACCTCCTCTGCCACGCGGGTCCGACACAATCCCCACGTGACCAGGTAACGCCGTTGAAGTTCACCGAAAAAACAATACTCAGAAGTTACTTAATCACTGTTCTTCTTCTTCTGTCGCCGGGCCACAGAGAGGAGTGGGCCTGGCTCCAGAGTCATGTTTACACCGCACACAGCGGCAGCGCTCAGAGCCCGCCGAGCGGCGAGGACGAGAGCAGCGGAGTGGAGGAGTTTGTCAGGTCTCTGAGAGCCGCAGTCACACATCTCCTGACGAAGCTCAACATCCCCTCTACAGGGTAACGCCAGCAGACCAAAACGCCCGTCTAAAAATGACTTTCTTAAAGCCTTGCACTGCCTTGACAGCATTCACTCTACTCTACATGCTACGATTAGCCAGGTGGATGTAGGTATGTGTGAGGGGCGTCGTTTATGTGATGGCTCCTTCCAGCTTCACACACCGAGAAATTTACTTTATTTATTATTTTTAATTTCTCATTACAAACGGATCAAACTCGAGATCAAACGGACGGATCAAACATGAAATGTTAAATCTTGCCACAGATTATCAGTTGGATTTAAATCTGAACTTTGACTAGGCCATTATTAAGCATTACATTACAGCTGTAGCTCTGAACGTTTGTCCTGCATTGCTCAGCCCGTCCAACTCTTATCAAAGTCGCCGTCCGTGTTTGGGAAATGCATCACCATAGCATGATACTGCCGCCACCGTGTGCTAACAGCGTTAGTTTTCTCTCAAGCCTTGTAGGCCTTCACAGAAAATCTGTATTTGTATCAACAACCACTGAACTCTGCAACTTATGTCATCTTTGAAGAGAGACAGTTGCATTATATTTATTTAGGGGTAACAGAAAAGGGGGGGCTGTAAAGAACATTTTAGATCTTTATTTGTGAAAGTTAGATTGTCCTGTCGCTTCATAGTTACGCACATATATTAGGGTTCTTGTCTATCCCATTGTAGTAATATATACTTTTAATCCAGGATTCAATATGTTTCCTTTCTAATTTGTCAAAATAAGGCACATTCCTCATTTTTCCTCATGCAACCGTGGTCCTCACAGGCCTACCAGTACGGCGTGTACACGCGGGAGCTGCTACAGTTTGGTGGGAAGGTCTCCATGCTTCTGCTCCTGCCTCCCAGTGAGGACTTCAGCTCCAGCTACTGGCCTCTGGTGGGAACCAAAGAGCCTGGCTTCACACTGCCCCTGCAGATCTTTGAACTGGGTAAGAGGAAAACACATTTGGCTTGGAGCTGTTTTAGTGAGTCGCTTCTTGATTAAAGCTGCGGTGTGTAACTTTTTTTTTTTTTAATCTTTTTATACATATTTGTTGACATTGTCACTGTGCAGTATGGGACAAGAACAAGCTGACAACAAATGAAGCTCACCGGCTTTCCCCCAGTGCAACTTTTTGCAAATGCAGAAATGCATCACTTCCAGTGAAAAACAACCAATCGGAGCTGGGAGTTGGGTTTTAGCGCTGTCAATCAACCCCAATGTACTTGCTGCTCAATGTGTTAAAGGTGGAGAAACATCATAATGTTCCAGGAAAACTATTTGTCAGCCATCAATTGTGGCCATGCTAACTAGCCTTAGCAATCATAATGCGCTAAGACCCTCCTCCTGGCTCTGATTGGTTGTTTTTGACTAAGTTGTATATTTCTGCAGATGGCTGTAAAACTACAGAGAGAGTACACAGAAGCTTCTTTTTTTTTTAAAAAATAGAAAAAAAATAACATCACTTTAAAGAGGGACTTCTATGGACCTACAAGGGAAGTCTTGCTAGAAAAGCGTTGCGTCCTCTGCATTAGAGACGTGTGTTGTTGTGTTTGATAAAACATAAGGCAGTCATTAGTTTTATGAAAATGCCACTGAAGAACAGTTTGTGTCATATCCAAACAAACTAAAAAACAGAAATAAAAAATATTTGCAGTAAACAAACAAACACAAAAAGTCAAATTACCTTATTTTCCGGACTATGAGTCGCTCTGGAGTATAAGTCGCACCCCCGGCCAAAATATGAAAAAAAAACTGCGACTTATGGTCCGGGAAATACGGTACTGTGGGGAAGAATCTGACTGTTCAAGCTTTCAGGCAAGTTTAATTTAAAATCTTCTGTTTGCTCTGTGACTCATCATCCAGTTCACTTCTGGACCTACGAACGGGACTTCCTGAGTCAGTACTGCCAGGCCTGGGTGAGGCTGGAGCTGGACACTCACCTGGCCCAGCAGGCCCTGCGTGAAGCGCTGGACACCAACGAGGTGCAGGAAGCCCGGGAGCGCCTCAATAACCTCACTGACCTTTCTCGTGTAAGAGCATAAAAACGACCTTTTTATGTGGACTCGCTGGATGAAAGCTGAAATTGATTATTGTCTTAAATATCGTTGTTGTCTGATTGATGAGCATTTACCGAAGGAAACTGACTCCCTGGATGTGGGCCAACGGTAAAATTGATTGAAATATTTTTCCTGCAGCGTTTGGAGATGGTGTGGAGGGACGCCCGTTGGATAATGGACTGTCTGCAGTGTGTCCGCTCCAAGCAGTGGGTGGGGGCAGTGCCTTTGGGACTGGTGATGGGGGGGGACCCACCGCCTCGTCCTGATGGTGAAGAAGAGGAAGACAGCTTGACTGCAAGGTTGAAGTGGCCGAGCCGGGTCCAAACACTAAGATCTGTAGCAGGTAATGGCAGCACAAAGGGTGGTTAGCACACGTCATTTAATCTTTTTTGCACAGTTTTTAGGACTAAAGACTGAAAAAATTGCACAAGAGTTTGATGACAGTAAAATATTCTGTACTAAAGGTCATATTCAAACATCTTTGTCCTTTACTTCTCTTTTTAATCAGTTGCTGCTCTTTGTGGGACTAAGAAGGTAAAATAAAATGTTAGCATGACTAGCATATGAACTGGGTTCCACCTGAGATCATCCAACATCTAAAACATTTCCACACACCTTCCCACTATAATCATATTTTTTTATAACACATTTCCGAAAGTGCATTGCAAAAGAGACCAACACAAAGTTTCCACCAGCTTTACATATATAAAGGGGCATTTTTAACCAGTTTTTTTTTTTTGCTATGTAGCTTGAGGTTGAAATGTTGATAGTTTTACCATAAAATTCCAACATAACACATTTAAGCTTCAGGTTAAGATGAAAACCTTCACATATTTCATGTCTTTAAAGTCTTCATTGTAGAAAGTATCCCCCGTTTTCTTTTTGGTTTTTTTTAAGTAAATGATTGAAACCTGGGCAAATGTCAAAAAAGTCGTCCTCACTCCTACCTCCTTTCTGATTCTCTCTTCACTTTTCAGGAAGTTCTTCCGCTGTCCCCATACCGGTTACCGCCGAGGTCTGCGCTCCAGAAAGAATCCCGGTTGTCCGGGAGAACGCTGCGCTCAGGTTGATGGAAGGCGTCGTGAAGGGAGGGTACCCTGTTGACATCAGTGCTCAGTCGACAGCGGACCTGTCCGGCGTCGGCCTGCCGGAGGACGGATACACCAGCGCTTTAGCGGACAGCAGACTTAACTCTGCTGTTGCACAGCTAGAGACCACGGTGTTGGACACCACAGACTTCAGTCCCAGCATCACGGACGTCATCCGGCCGATGGAGATGGCGGAGCTGGTGGACATCTTGCCGGCGCTGAGTCTTATTGAGGAAGAGAACCCCTGTGCTCCATCCACTCCGTCTGTAATGGACATCCTGGAGAACTTTGGACTTGGGATCGGGGAGAAAAACGCCCACTTTGTCTTTGAGATTGACGACAGGAGGGGGTCAAAGGCGAACACCGAGAGCGAGACGCACTGTGAGGGTATTCTGTTAAACCGAGCAGGAGTCGCGCCTTCTTGTGCCACTGTAAATGGATCAGAGAGCGACACGCCTTTTTCAGGGCGCGTCTCGCCTCGGGGCGATAGACAGACGATGGAGGCTCCAAGTAAGGGAGCATCAGTTCCAGTGAGGAACCTGGTGGAGTGGGACAGACCGTCCACCAGTTCATCCTGATGTTAAACTTTGTCAGCTCGAAGTTGCAGTCACACTCCAGGGCTCGATGAAGAAGTGAAAAACCTCACTTATTCTTTTTTTGATCACTGTATTTATTCATAGTATATAAAAACTTTAGCTAGGGCTGGATGACATTAGGGATCATATCAGTCGATATCAATAATTACTGATAAGTTTTTTGTTTTAAATATCTGAAATGCTCACAAACTGGTGACATGGCCTTTCCTGTTTTTTCCACAGTTTTCGTTCTATGCCATTTTTTTAAATTTATTTTTAAGCAGCTATGAGGCACGGTGGCGAAACCTGAAACTGCTGCTGCGCAAGTTACTCAACAGGTTGTTGCTAGACGACCAAAGAGTGAGTGAGTTTCTTTCTAATGAATGAGTGAGTAAACCTAAGCATCGACCTTTCTTAGCCAGCCGTGAGAGGTTGGGCAACTAAAGCCTTTCCTCTGCCTACATCCCCCAGAATGCTGTGCGGTTCTGGATTGGCGTTCAGTGGAATTACTGAACATTCTATCAGACATTACATCTATAGATACTGATCACATATCTATATCTATCTATATCGTTACTGATTGATTGTCCAGCCCTAATTTGAATGTATATTGTAAGATTTAGTCTCTGTGATAAATTGCACCCAGTTTGATGAGTATACCCAGAAAGCTGGACTTGTTTTTGCACATTTCTCAAACTTTCATTTTGCATTTTTCTAGCATGTAAACTTGTGTTCATAAGTTTCCATTCTGAATATGAGAAAAAAACAAAACAAAACCAGGTGTTGCTTAGCGGTTGACGAAGTCATTTGATATCTGGCAATTGTGTTTGCTCTTTTTTTAGATGATTAGGACAACAGAAACTAACTATGCGACCCTGATAAAAAGTTTACAGATCATATTTCATGTCATGTGTTGCACCCTCATGGAACCAGCACCAGTTTTGGCGTTTGCTCCGGGTTCTGCCCTCAGGCTGTTTGGTTGCAGTGATGCAGTGATGGTGACTCAACCCTGCAGCCTTTTTTACATCAGGCGAAGTTGTGTGTTTTTTTTTTTTTTTTTTTTGCATGTCAAATAACGTGTTGGTTGGATTACTTTCAACTGAATGCCTCTTTTTTTTCACTTTCATGTCCCTTTTCTGTTTTATACAGTTCAGTTTTCTTCTAGCACAGATCCTTTAATGAAACTTTTTCTCTGGTTATGAATCTAGAAAAATCCGTCTATTATGGGGCGAAACCACTAGTGTTGGAAAAGGATTTTGTATTGTCATCCGTATTTTGTCAGTGTATGTAAACCTATGAGCACAACTTCAGTTCTCTAGAGCTACAAGTCAAATGTACAAAATGTAATAATATTAATAATAATAAGCTACAGTAGCAGTCATGACTTGAATATGTCTTGCTCACTACAGGACAAAGCTCTGTTGGTGCTTGTCTGAGCTGCGTTCAATTCAGTCAAATAAAAGCATTTCCTTTGAATTTTATATGTACGGTTTAGGCATTACAAGCTTCCAGTGTTACTTTCTCTTTTTTCTGGTATTTTAATGATCATTTATATTCAATAGGAGGGTGATATTCACCAAATAAAACAATGTGTCTGACTCCGAGGGGATATTTTCCACCCACTGATTAACCGCATCAATAATGGTTCCAAAGATGTGTTATTTACTTATTTAGGTTTTACTACACAGATTCCAAATGAAAGCGTAATATGAGCATCTTTGACGTTGAAAGTGGAAAATAACATTTTATCTTATCAAATAAGGTAAAATCTTATGTGATAAGAGTAATATTTGTCAAGTGAGGATTTGGGATCACCAACAGGGTTAGTGGCCTTTCTCGACGATTCCCGGGGTATTGCGACGGTGAGTCATCACTGCCTCCTAGTGGTCAAATAAGGGAACTACAGACCGTCTTAAATTTTCTTTTTTTCTTTTTACATAAACCGCATTAAACGTATTGCTTTTCGTCGCTTTATAGACTTTTGCTTAATTATTACAGCATTTTCGGTAAGTATTTAGTGCATGCAATAACTTTCTCAAATTGTGGGTCAGTGTGGAGATCCGCTGCATCTGCGCTCTGGCGCAGGATGAAAATGCAACCCTTTTTTTTTTTTTAACATCCAGGAAGACGTAGGTCGGGAGTCGCCAGCAGGAAAACGGATTAACCTGACGTTTGCCCTTCACTGTCCGCTCAGGAACAACATTTACAGTCGAGGCTTTGCATCACATTTTCCTGACGGAATGTCATCTGAAGGTGCTGCGTCACAGGAAGGTAAGCGGCGTCCTCCTCCGTCCTCCTCCGTCCTGCAGCAGGGCGGCTGCAGAACCTCGCCTGTCCCTGAGACAGAGACGGGCCTCTTACAGTTGGATCTGTTCACGGGACTTAAAATTAATGCAGATTTTAAATCCCCACATATATTCATAAAATAACAAAATATAAATCCATATGTATCACTGCTTAAGTCATGTGGCATAAATATTAAAATCTATTTTTCAGTAATGCTTCATGACATTTAGTAAATAAGCTTCACACCTCCTCATTTCAGCCTATTAAACTTTACTAGCCAAATGTTTTTTGTTTTAAATAAGAAATTACTCGTTAATCTGCTCAATAGAACAGAAATTCAACCATTCTGCACCATTTGCTTCCCCAACTTCAGCATCAGGCTCTCCTGTTTTGAGATGCTCTCCTAATCGTTACACATCGTGCCATATTGGACTAAGATGTTAGCTTCAGGACTCATAAGTCTTTCAGTTGGTTTATTTGTTTTTACACCTTTTTCCAACAACTGTAACCTCAATGCATTTTACAAAACACTAGTAACATCATTTCTAGGTTATACAGGACCGACTGCATAAACGGTTGATTGCAGCAGTCCTTCAAACTGAGCATGCATTTGGTAACAGTAGAGAGGAAAACTCCCCTTTAGCAGGAACAAAAAACTCCCACAAAACCTGGCTCACCGTTCACAGCCACCAGTCGGGATTTGGGAGAGCTGAGCTGACCCCGCCTGACAAACCACTCAAAAGAAGCACTTAAGCAGGTCAGGAATAACAATCACGGCCTTATCAATTACAAAGACACCAACTGTAACTCGCATGTCTACTCCTTTTGCTTTTATTCAAAATGTCAGTGGACAGACCAGGGCCGGCACAAGCCTCCTTGGGGCCCTAAGTGAAATTTGGTTTTGGGGCCCTCAAGTTCTCTAGTTCTGCTAATAACGTGGACCAGCTGCAATAGATTATTAAATCATTCAAAAACCTGCTGAACTTACTGTTTTAATTATCATACTTTATCAAACGTGCTGTTTTGAAGCCAAAAACACCCTCAGAAATATAGAATCAACTCGTTTAAAATTTCAAACTCAGTTTCTCACAAATACAAACATTGTAGCATAAATGTTCGAACCGGTCCGATCCAGGTCGCTATTAACTTTCTATTAGCAGCTCCACTAATCTTTCTCATAAACATTACCAAGACAAAAAAAAAAAAATCTTTATCTCGTCTTTATTCTATCCTCTCTCCCTGAAGGGAAAGTAACTTTTTGCGACATTGTTTTGCTTGCTTATCTTCCACCAGAGCTTTGGGGGTTTGGATGCGCGCTGCGCAGCAGCTCATGTTATCATGCAGCGCAGAACCTACCGCTACTGCATGGAACACTTGTATAATGGCTTTTTAATAGCTATGCAGGATAGGGTATGCGATGCAAGAAAAGTATCAACAAAGTTTGTATGTTTTTCTTTTTCAGCCAGTGCGCCATCTCTCGAATCAAAGACCGGACCTTTGAGGATTGTACTGCTGGGCAGGACTGGGACGGGCAGAAGCTCCTCGGGAAACACCATCCTGGGTAGACCGGCCTTCTGGGTTGAGTTGTCCCCGCTTCTATCACCGCAAGGTGCAGGAGGCAGACCGGGACGGCAGGCGGGCGGAGTGTCTCGGTAATCGACACCCCAGGGTTCTTCCATACGGACCTCTCCCCACAGGAAGTTATGGCCGAGGTGGGTCAGAGCGTTAGCTTGTACTCCCCAGGGCCCCACGTGTTTTTGGTGACCCTGCGGCTAGGCAGGTACACCCAGGAGGAGCGAGAGACCTTGGAGTGGATCAAGGCGATGTTTGGGGCTGAGGTATCCAGATACACCATGGTCCTGTTCACCTGGGGCGACCAGCTCAGAGGCAAATCGGTCGAGTCCTTCCTGGACGAAAGTCCGGAGCTGTCTGGGTTCGTCAGCAGCTGCCGTGGGGGGTACCATGTCTTTGACAACAGCAGGCAAGAAGGGACGTCGGAGTGCCCAGAGCAAGTCTTAGACCTTCTGAAAAAGATTGACGAGATTGTTTCAAACAACCAAGGCAGCTGCTACAGCAACGCGTTGTACAAGGAGGCTGAGAGTACAATAAAGGAGGCGTGGGAGAGGATGCTGGAGGAGAGAGGACCCAAACTTCAGCCGTCTCTCAAGGAGACTGAAGGAAAAGAGAACGCAGAACACTTGGAGAGAGCGAGGGAAGAGGCAGAGGAGGCCAGGAAGAGAGCCGAAAGGCTGTTCTGGTGCGAGCTGGTGACCGCACTGGGCAGAGGAGCAGCAGAGGGGGCAGGCATCATGGGAAAGGACAAAAGCAAACCAGTGAAGAAGGCGAAGGTGGTGGAGAAGGCGATGGGTCTGGCGGTGTCGCCGCTCTCCATCAAATCAGCTGCGAAAGCGCTGGAAGGAGCGGTGAAAGAAGGCAGCAAGGTGCTGCAGAAACACAAAAAGACTCTGCTGCACTGAGAGACTCGCCGACAACAGGTTGGTTTGAGTCTCTGAATCAAGACGGATAACCTTTATTACAAAGACGCGACGTGTTGAAAGGAACAGCGTTCTGTGGATCACGAACACTTTCACCTTAAGAGCACTTGAAAAGACTTGGGAAGTAGTGCGAATGTTTCTTAAAACCAAACACGACCAGATCTTTGTAAAGACAATTCTCGCGTAATAAAAGAAAGAAAATTTGGATTTCTGATTTTTTTGACTAACACTTTAGAAATGAAAATAGAAACGAGA